>NW_020174043.1:689780-707948 GCF_003031525.2 Neophocaena asiaeorientalis asiaeorientalis | reverse complement strand
ATATATATATATATATATATATATATATATATATATATATATATATATACACAATATATTATTGGGTTGGCCAAAAGTTTCATTCAGTTTCTTCCATAAGATGGCTCTGGGAGCACTTAGTTGTCTTTAACTTCCTTCGAAACAATTTTTTTAGATTGTATGTGCAGTGTATGGAGAAGGTGCTGTGACTGATCGAACGTGTCAAAAATGGTTTGCCAAGTTTTGTGCTGGAGATTGCTCATTGGACAATGCTCCATGGTCGTGTAGATCAGTTGAAGTTGATAGCGATCAAATCGAGACATTAACTGAGAACAATCAACATTATACCACTTAGGAGATAGCCAACATACTCAAAATATCCAAATCAAACGTTGAAAATCATTTGCACCAGCTTGGTTATGTTCATCGCTTCGATGTTTGGGTTCCACATAAGTTAAGTGACAAAAACCTTCTTGACCGTATTTCCACATGAGATTCTCTACTTAAACATAATGAAAACGTTCCATTTTTAAAACAAATTGTAATGGGCAATGAAAAGTGGATACTGTACAATAATGTGGAATGGAAGAGATCGTGGGGCAAGTGAAATGAACCACCATCAACCACACCAATGGCCAGTCTTCATCCAAAGAAGTTGATGTGTATATGGTGGGATTGAAAGGGAGTCCTCTCTTACGAGCTCCTTCCGGAAAATCAAATGATTAATTCCAATAAGTACTGCTCCCAATTAGACCAGCTGAAAACAGCACTCGATGAAAAGCGTCCAGAATTAGTTAACAGAAAATGCACAATCTTCCATCAGGCTAACTCAAGATGGCATGTTTCTTTGATGACCAGGCGAAAACTGTTACAGCTTGTCTGGGAAGTTCTGATTCATCTTTCATATTCACCAGACATTGCACCTTCAGATTTCCATCTATTTTGGTCTTTACAAAATTCTCTTACTGGAAAAAATTTCAATTCCTTGGAAGACTGTAAAATGCACCTGGAACAGATCTTTGCTCAAAAATATAAAAAGTTTTGGGAAGATGGAATTATGAAGTTGCCTGAAAAATGTCAGAAGGTAGTGGAACAAAAGGCTGAATACGTTGTTCAATAAAGTTCTTGGTGAAAATGAAAAATGTGTCTTTTATATTTACTTAAAAACTTAAGGCACTTTTTGGCCAACCCAATAATTATGTATTATGGCAATTTTCTATCAGATGTAAGTAAACGATTGAAAATCTTGAAGAAAGCAGCACCCTTTTCTAGCTCAGGGAAAGACACTCTATGTACTAGGTTATTGCTGATATAAAGTTGTGTCCCAGGGGTATAACCAAACACCTCTAAGCAGGCTAATTACATTAGATTCTTTTGATTATAGATGGAGCAGTGATTTGTCCTCACTATAGACATTAATTCTGATTATAGATTTGTCTTCTCAGCCTAAAGCACTTCTTCCAAAATTGTCACCTGTGAACTTACTAAATGCATTCTTTACAATAATTGTATCCTATACAATGTTGTTTCTAACTAAGGAATTTAATTTACCACTGTAGAAACAATGGTCAATAGAAATAAAACAACTGTCTGTTTCTACCACTGCTAACAAGACCTTGGTTGGTACATAAAATCTGCCTGAATGTGATATGTGGGGTTGAAATAAAAAATTTATTAAAATCATGATCATGTTATTTTCTGGTGAGCAAAATGACCCCTAAAGATATAATAAAATGGTTTTTATTTTAAACTACTAAGTTTTGGGGTAGTTTGTTACACAACAATAAATAACCATGAAGGTATGATGGCCCCAAGATTAGCACTAGTTATGAGATCTTAACTTCATCTGGATAGAGTTGATTAAAGTTAAGAGTGCACTTCTTAATACCCTTCTCTCTATCTCTCTTCTTTCCTTCTCTCCTTCTTCCCTCCCTTCCTTCCTTCCTTCCCTCCCTCCCTCCCTCCTTCCTTCCTTCCTTATCTCCTTTCTTCTCTTACTTTCTTCCTTCTTTATTCTTTCCTTACTCTCATCTTTCTTCCCTTCCCCTTCCTTCCTACCTCCCTGTATTCTTTCTGTCTAATATTTCTCAGTCCTGTACTCTGAAGGAGATACATGAAGACTGTCAGAGCCACCAATCTTGTTTGCTCGTACTCATTATTAGTTTTATGTTATGTCCTATTTGACTAGAGTATAGGTAACCTGTACTTAACCCTCCTAAACCTTATTCAATATTTCCCACAGTCTTATTTTAATTAATTAATTAATTAATTTTTGGCTGCATTGGGTCTTCGTTGCTGTGCACAGTCTTTCTCTAGTTGTGGCAAGCGGGAGCTGCTCTTTGTTGCAGTGTGTGGGCTTCTCATTGCAGTGGCTTTCCTGCTGAGCATGGGCTCTAGGCATGCAGGCTTCAATAGTTGTGGCACGCAGGGTCGTAGCTGTGGCTCAGGAGCTCTAGAGCTCAGGCTCACTGGTTGTGGCGCACGGGCTTAGTTGCTCCATGGCATGTGGGATCTTCTGGGGCCAGGGCTCGAACCCATGTCCCCTGCATTGGCATGGCGGATTCTTAACCACTGTGCCACCAGAGAAGTCCTTTCCCACAGTTTTAAAAGTGTCAGTCTTTACTCTGCCATCGTTGGGCTAGTCTGGGGCCATGAATGAGTAAAAGAAAGGACCTAGGGTCAGCAGCAGAGGTGTACCCTTTCCCTAGTTTATCATATCTAAAATGAGTTGCCTTTCTGTGTTACTAATCTGTATTTTACATTCTCTAACACATTCACATAAATAGTTTACTCCTCCTATAGCTTTTGCCAAAGCAGGAATTAGGAGCCCAGTCTTAGACTAACTGTGTCATGATCAAGTTGCAGGGTTGTGGGGTAGCCTAGAGTTTAATGTATTTGGGTATGCTGCTTTAGCCAATTTATTGGGTCACTTATAGTGCCAACTTTGAATGGAGGTCAGAATAATGGAAAGATTTCTATCTGGTGTAGGCTATAGTTAGAACAAGACTCTTCTTCTCTGCCATTATGGGTGGAAATAATGGGAACTGGTAATAAAGAGTTTTGGGATAGAAAAACATTGATATCTTATGGACTAATAAATTTGGGTCCAGCATCTTAGCATATATTTATGGTCAATAAAAGCACTAAGAAAAGAGAGGTGAGGAAATTCTTCTTAATAAGCATTATGGATTAGAAGATTTATTCTGTGGATGTCAATTACTGAATTTATGAACAAGCCATTATAGTTGAAGAATGGAGGAAATGCTACTTTTGAACAGCAGAGTTGCATAAAACAGCATCTGATAGTGTCACTGCTGATAGGTTCCCATTGCTGGAAGTGTCTTCCACCCCATCTCCCACCCCACATTAAGACATTCATCGACAACAATTTTTTATGAAAATATATAAAATTATATACTCTCAGAAATCATAGATCTTACATATCATGAAATTTACTAATAGAAACAGATATGAACAAAAATCAGGCATCAGGCATAGGAATAACATTTTCCTCTCTTGCAATGCCCTAAACTTTTAAATTATTTCTTTTAAGCATTGGTATGTATTTTGGTTTCAGAGATGCAGGCTAACATTGATTATATGTGGTAGATGTGAGCTCAAAGGAAGCTGTTTAAATTTGGGACTTAGTTTTAATACTCTATTAATCATGTAAGCTGGAGAGTGTATACACATAACCTCTACTTTATAGTCAGATTTGTTTCAGAGAAGCAGTCTAGATGAACCAAGTAGACTCTGATAAAGTCATATTATATAATTTCATTGGTTATTTTCCTTATAGTAAATTATTTTAACATTTTTACAGGGAGGTTTACAAGGACAATACAGACGTAGGTGTCTACAAGGAGAAAGTGAATAAGTTACATACATGGTATGGATTTTTCCCTTTCTAGGTTCTGTACCTTGGGAGTAAGAAGAACAGAGAGAAACTAATTAATTATATTGGAATTTTTCAATAATGGTGGGGGCAGTGGGATTAGACATATTCTGCCTTGTACACATTATCCTGCCCATCATGTTTCTGAATTCATATATTCACTGGATGTGTTAAAACTTATTAAACCATACAAGTTTGCTTTTAAAGAAAAAAAAAAAAACAACACTTTTTCAGTGAAAGAAACACAGAAAAGAACTGAGGCCATGTGACTTACCTGTCTTATCATATGCTACATTAACCATAAAATATAGTGTTATATTTTATTGAAATGTTAGAAGACTATAGCATATGAGATTAAAGGTGCTGTTTATCAGGATACTGTATATTTTTTGACCTAATAAGAAAAAAGTGTTCAGTTCTTCCCATTTTCAGATTTCATGGATTTTAAAATCCATGTGTTGGAAGTGGGAATGAGTTCCCTCAGAAATACACCTTATCAATCACCAGTAAATTTTTACCATTCTTGCCAAGTGAAAATGTTAGAACTTACATTATGGATCACCACAATGGTCCCATCGTTGTTGGAAATTAAGCCTGCCACCTGTCTCTTTGGGGACCCTCATGACTCAGTCAATAGGTAAACTGTGCAGTTGTATCACTCTCTGAAATGACTAATCCTGATGAGCAGAGGAACAAAAATTTCTATAATATGGGAGGATATGGAGATATGAGAATGGAATATAAGGATTCCTGAGGTTATGCATCATATCACAACATCAAGTGATAAAAGAGTAACTCCTGGTATTTGGTTAATTTTCCAAATTTCATAATATCAGTGTAATGCTTTTCTTCTTGCTGCATCACACCTGGAGGATCATAACAAGGGATTTTCCTTCTCATCAGCCACTAACAGTTAAAGTATAAGCATCAAAAGTAGCATCAGTCAGTAACATTGTTCATCCTAGGGTATTTAAGCTGAAGCCAGTGAGACAGAGAGAAGAGAGAGAGGGGAGAGAGAGATGAAAGAGAAGGTGAAGCTCCCTTTTCATATCTGTCTGTGGCAAGGGCAGCACCCAGCAATGGTACTGGGAGTTTCCTGACCAAATTGTCTCTGCAGTGTAGCCTGTGAAATATCTTTATTTTTTTCTAATTTCTAAATATCTATACTGGTATTATTTATCATTATAATCATTAATTATATGATCCACTTATATCACACCAATAAAACCCCTATTTGTTTAAGATAACCAGAATTAGCTTCTATTGTTTACAAAATATGGATTGATATTGTCTTTTTGTGTTTAGTGTTGTTTTTGCAAATTTTGTTGCCAGATTCTTATTCCTTTTTAAGTAACTATTTTTTTCTGCCTGGAAACATCTCTACACTTGTTGCTTTTTAATTTTTATTTTTTTTTCTTCTGCTTTGAAACAATATTTTTACAGGTTTACTTGTTTTAATAGCATCTCATTTACCTCATTTTTCTCCCTATGCAATCCCTGTTAGAAGGATAAGTGAAATTTTGGATCATCTGGTATGTTACATTTTCATTCACAATTTTCATATTTTTGTTCATATCACTTGCATTTTAGAAGAAAAATCAATTTCTGCCTTCAAAATCAGATTTTCATTGTCATCTATGTTCATAGTGCTATTCAGTCCATTAATTGAATTTTTTTTCCAACTTAGAAAAAATGTACTAAAATTTCAAAAATCTGGTTATTTCTACTAGATAATAGCTTGTTTTTCTTACTTTTATGGATATTTGGTACATTATAATTATAACATTTAACATTTAAAATTTCTCACTTGAAAATATCCTTTTAGAGTTAAATTTTCTGTAATTTCATTACTCACATTCATTTGGTTTTCCCAAAATGTTTAATTTCCTGTTCTATTGTTTTTTTTTTTTGGCAGTTGAAAATCAGTATTTGCTTGTTCTTAAATGTAGGATTTGATTATACTAGTATATTTAGTAGTATATTTATATACTAGTTACAATATATAAATAAATAGTAGTATATAGTAATGTATTTAATATCTCAATTTATAAATCCCTTTTAGGTTCTGGATCTCCAAATCAAATGCTACTATATATTGAGACTTTCTCTCTTTGGTCACAATATTAGTTGAAACCTGATGATCTTAAATTAAAAATAGGGTAGAGAAAGTTATTTCTAATGTGGTACCTTTATAATCTGGGTATAAATGTTATATTTGAAAAGTATGAGAGTGCTTGATTTAAATCAATTAACTTATTTTAAAGGGATTGGTACCATGTTTTACAATGGGTAACCTAGCTCTTAACTTCATAGATGTTCTATACCAAGCTTCTCAAATTTTGATGAATTCACAAACTATCTTGCAATTTTGTCAATTATACCTCAATAAAGCTGACAAAAAGAACAAGATGATATTGCTTTAAATAGAAAAAAAAAACAGTAATGAATATCACCATATATATTTCCAAAGTTATTTGAATTGGCATACAGGATTGCTTGTCAGTGAAGCTGCTGTTATACCTGCTGGAATCCCATGATAAAATTGTGATATTTTGCTGACTAGAAGACATTAACTCAAGTCCTTAGAGACCTGCAGGATCCATATCTGGCCTCAATGCTCCACCACTCCCTGCTCAGCTCCTAGTCTGTAATGTTGAAAGGATCACCTTCAGTCGCTCTTGATCTAATGGGCATCTAGACTCTCCTTTAGTATGTCAGAAGTTGCTGGAAAGCATTGTTAGTTCTTGGTATTGTTTTACTTCTTATACTATTAGCTAGAGTAAATGCTATGAAAAATAAACCTTTTCTTGATTTTACCTTTGGAGAAACCTGATCTTTGTAAGACTAAATAATCCTCGTCTGCTGACCTGCTTGGGAGATGTATGGCATTTGGGCTATAAAAGTCTCTTAGTTTCTGGATCTTGAGGCCTTTGGATCCTAAGTCCCTTTTAGAAATTATTATTTAACTAGTGGCACTGTCATATATCTGACCCCAGGTACACTATTATTCCTCTCTTGCATCTCCAATATCTGTGACCTATAATTAGGAACTCATCCTAAAACTTGCACTGGAGTTGTTGTTTTCTATGTACCTTTTTGTCTTTCTCTGGTCTCCTGGAATTATCTGGAAATACTTCAGGGTAGCACCTGGATCCTAGCACCAAACAGATACTTAACTTACTTATTAAGCAGCTCTATATTTTTCTAACCTGTTGGGAGTTATCATTGCTATTGCCTATCAACATAGGGAGAAGTCCAGGGGGAGCTAATTGTATTACATTAATAAATGTCCCTTTTGTCTTACTCCAGATTTTGCTACTGCTCTTTTTTCTTAGTTTACTGTAAGTTTAAGGATTCCTGGCATTAATCTTATTCTATATTTGTTTTCTCCAGAGCTTAATTTGAACTATGATTCTTCGTTCTATTCTCTATCTGTTCTTTTAGCCATTTATCTATTTATCTACTTTTATTTATCAACTATGAAGTATTAAAACATACAATACTAAAGTAGAAAGAATGGTATGAATCTCTAAAGACTCATCACCCAAATTATTCAGCTTGCTATCAGAAGTTTGTTGCCTTAGCTTTATCTAACCTGTTTTGTGTTTGTTAGCTTTTCACTACTGAAATAGTTTACAGCAAGTCCCCTTCTTTATGCCATTGCCTTTCTATATCAGTTTACATCTCTTAAAAAATGCCTATTTTATTACATAGGAGCAATGCTATCATGACCCATGAAATTAAAAATAAGTTCTTGGTATCATTTGATATTTACTTTACATTAAATTTCCCAATGGTTACAAAGTATACCTTCATATTTTGATTTGTTTGAGTCAGGATTTCAATGTTTGACTCTTTGTGACTTTATTTAACTTATAATTCTATTTACCATGTCCCTGTGGGTAAGAAGTAAAAGTTACTTCTAATGGTTTAATAAGATTTTAGTTCAAATGTTGTGGTTAGGAATGCTTTAGAAGTTGTGCTATGTACTCCATATTTGTCAAATCCCAAATAATAATTGATTGTCTCATTTTTAGTGATGTTAAGCTTGAATATTAGATTTATGAAGTTTTCTATCAACATTTTATAAAAATAGTTACACATTAAGAATCTTTGTTTGAATTAGTGTTTCAATAGGGTTTCTAAACTTCTGATTTTCCAGTTCTTTCCACAATTCTTAGCTGGACTTCTGTAGAGAATAATTCCTCTCATCAGCTAGGGCTATTTTGTTAACCAGAAATATAGTTATTTCAGAAAAGACTAATTATTTCTCTTTGTTTGACACTTTTATTACAATATTGGTGACCTAGTTGCTTCCCATAGTAAAACTGGAGTTTTATATGTTCAATCTGAATCAACTTTAGTCATTTTTTAAAACACTCAAATCCCTTCTTCAATCAAGTGAACCCCTTCAATCTATCTTTGAAAAGTTATTTGCTTTGTGGCACAGATATTCTACTCTCATTTCATACATCTTGACAAGATCCAGGATTTGTCATTTCTTCAAGGAGTCTTGGCTCCTTTAAGTGGGGAATATATCTGGAGACCATATCTAAGCACTAGTCATGCTTGTTTCTACTGAGCCATTATTGCTTCTTGGTCCTTACATGGGTAGAACTAAACATTTATTTTCTAAAGACAAGCCCCTAATGATACTTCAAATTTAAATTTTAAGGGATTTAGTAAATTACTTCATTTTAAGAGAATCTCTTTAAAAAAAAGTTTTAAATTTATTTTCTTTTTGGCTGCATTGGGTCTTTATTGCTGCATGCAGACTTTCTCTAGTTGTGGTGAGCGGGGGCTACTCCTCGTTGTCGTGCGCAAGCTTCTCATTGTGGTGGCTTCTCTTGCTGCAGAGCACGGGCTCTAGGCGTGCGGGTTCAGTAGTTGTGGCACATGAGCTCAGTATTTGTGGCTTGCAGGCTCTAGAGTGCAGGTTCAGTATTGTGGCACACAGGCTTAGTTGCTCCACGGAATGTGCGATCTTCCCAGACCAAGGCTCGAACCCGTGTCCCCTGCATTGGCAGGCAGATTCTTAACCACTGTGCCACCAGGGAAGTCCAAATTACTTCATTTTATACTTTCTTTTCTGTTATGCTCATGTCCTGGTTCTGAACAGCATTAATAAAGTAATTTATCTGCTTTATTCAAATATATATACAATATGTGAAGGATATATACATTTCTAAATATGAATATAACTACTAACAATAAAACTATGGATTGAGGTGAACACTTTTCTTGCCTTTTCTGCCTGTTAACTTTATATCTTACTATTTAACTGGATTCTGTTATTGTTTGCAGTCATTTCTTCATATATTTTTTGTTTCCCCAAAATTCATTTTTTTTGTTTGTCACAGAACTTTATAACTTTTCCATTACAATCAATATCTCTCCAATTGCCTCTGTCTAGTTGCACTGGCTAAAACTCCCAACACCACTTCAAATATTAGTTGCAAAAGCATTTACTATAGTGCAGCAGCTGTTGTAAATTTCTATTCAGGAGTATTAGCAGCATCTGAATTTTTAAAATTTTTATTTTATATTGGAGTATAGTTGATTAACGATGTTGTGTTAGTTTCAAGTGTATAGCAAAGTGATTCAGTTATACATTTACATGTATTTATTCTTTTTCAAGTTATTTTCCCATTTAGGTTATTACAGAATACTGAGCAGAGTTCCCTATGCTATACAGTAGGTCCTTGTTGGTTGTCTATTTTAAATATAGCATTGTGTACATGTCAATCCCAAACTCCCAGTTATCTCTCCCCCGACCCTTCCTTGTATTACTGCTTTTCTTTTTTATAAATTTTCCATCCTCATTTCCTTCTATTCTTTTTCTTCTATGCTTACCAAATTATTTGTACATAATTCCTTCTATGTCTGATGTCCACACTGTCTCTTCAAACTGTGTTTTTTGTCTTTTAGCATGCCTTGTAATTCTTTTGTTGCTGTTGAAAGTGGGACAGAGTGTACTGGGCTAAAGGCACTGAGGTAAAAAGGTTTCAGTATGAGGCTTCATGTTTATCTCTCTATGAGGTAAACTGTGTTTATTGTTTCCTGTAGCTTGGTGTAAGAAGCTAAATTTTCCTCTGGTGGTTTTTGTCTCCCTTGTTAGCTTTGGGTGTCCCTAGAGGCTTCTTGATTTTTTTGTGGTGAATTAATAAATGTTTTATTTTTAAATAATTTTAGATCTAGAGAAGTGTCAGGAAGATAATAAGGAGAGTTCTTGTATAGTCTTTACCTAGCTAGCACTAATGTTAACATCTTATATAACCATGTACATTTATCAAAACTATGAAATCAACATTGGTATAATACTATTAAGTAAACTAAAGGCCTTATTTGTATTTTATAAGTTTCTCCACAGCAGGCTTTCTTTAAAGTTTTTTTTTCCAGTTTTATTGAAATATAATGAACATATAAGATTATATAACATTAAGGTATATGATGTAATGATTTTTATACATATATATATTGCAAAATACGACAATAAAGTTAGTTAACACATTCTTCAACTGATATAATTATAATTTTGTTGCTGTTGTTTTATGGTAAGAAAATTAAAACTCTACTGTTATAGTAACTTTCAAGTATACAATACAGTATTGTTAATAATACCATGTTGTACTTTAGATCTGTGAAACTTATTCATCTTATGATCAATGTTTGTACCCTTTGACCAATATCTCCTCATTTCCTCCACCTATCAGCCCTTTGCAACCACCATTCTACTCTCTGTTTCTGTGAGTTTGATGTTTTCAGATTCCACATATAAGTGAGATCACACAGTATTTGTGTTTCCCTGTCTGACTTATTTCTCTTAGCATAATGCTTTCAAAATCTATCCAAGTTGTCACAAATGGCAAGACTCCTCCATTTTCATAGCTGAATAATATTCCATTATCATGTGTCCACAGTGGCTGCAAAGTCTGTTGGGGTCTTCAGTGGCACCTTTAGGTCCAGGGGCTTGGGATCCGGGCAAGCAGCGGTGGTGGCTGGAGTCAATGGTGTGCACACATTCAGCTGTAGGGGGCCAGCTTCAGATGCCTTATGCTATTAGAGGCCAATTGCAGACACATATGTAGTGGTGAGGGCTACGGCCAACAGCAAGGGCCAGGGACAACTGTGGGCACACTGGCAGATGCAGGCCTCTGGTTGTTGTTGGATACTCCTGTGGTTTCAGGGTCTCCCAATTGGCACATGGCAGATGGCAGGGGGCATCTCCCCATGCCCATGGGTATGATGCATGTGACAGTGGAGGCCAGTGATGGGTGTTGAGCCAGTGGGTTGGAGGGGCCAACTGCTGGCAAGCCTGGTGGTACAGGCAGTGACAAGGGATAGGGCTGTATCTAGGCCCACAAGGACCTGTGGGACCCCTATGTCAGTATGCACACCTATGGCAGCAAGGTCTTACTTAGGGCACACAGTGGTGGATGCCAGTAACAAGGGTCTGACCAGGGACATGCAGATGCACAGCTGGGTTGAGCCCAGTGGTGCAGGCTGTGGGAGTCATGGCTGTGGGTGTGCACTTCTGCGGCTGCAGGGTCTCACATGGGCCCATGGCAGATGGCAGGGCACATCTCAACATGAGGACCCGTGACAGGGGTCAGGCCGATGATGTGCAGGTACATAGCTAGAAGGGTTAGGCCCAAGTGCATGCATGGCAGTGGGCTCAGCCATGGGGGTTTAGGCCAGTACCTTGCAAGAGAACAGCCACAGAGGGCTGGGTTGGCTGCCAGTGTAGGGGTCCTTTAATACTAGGACTTTCTAGAGATTTTAACACAAACTTGTCCATATTGAGCCTCAGGAATTCATCAATTACAGTTTAGTTGTTCTTTCTCTGTTCCTGGTTCCCACAAAACAGAAAACTTCAGTAAGCTGTGATTCTTTATCTCCTTGTCTGTCTCTCCAACTCTGGGAATAGAAGTTTACCCTGACCTCAATTCTTTTGTGGATCTAAGGAGAGATGTATATTTTTAGTTTGTTCATCCTTTTTCTTGTTGGGTGCCTGGGAATGACAACTTTCAAGCTCCTTACATGTTGAACTAAACACCAGAAGTGACCCTCCAATTCTGTACATTTAATTCCTTCTCTTTGAAATACCTAAAATGATCTCTGTTTTCCACACAGGACTAAATCATATATCACAAAAATTAATAAAGATTAATCATATTATCTAAAATTATAGTAATACCTACCTGACAAAGATTAATATCAATGGTTAAAAGGGAATCTCTGAGAAGAGGGACTTTAGGAGGAGAGACATTTAATATTTTTTAGCATTTTTGAATATTTTATTTTCACTCAGTGCAAGTATTATGTTTCCAAATTTTAAAGAAAGTTATTCGGGAAAGAAACAGATAGGGGGAGGGAAGATAAGGAGATAATGAAGAGGAAGGAGGATAGGAGCCAAGAAAGGAAAGAGAATGGTATGGACTTAAAAAGTTATTCACAACCTAAAAGTTAAGAGTTATGTTTTATTCAGTGGGAATTTTTAGGTCTTCAAGCCAGGGAGGCAGCATCTCAAGTAACCCTGAGAGAAGTGTTCCAAGGAGGTGAGTGGGGGGGAGCCAGGTTATATGGAAGTTTTGTAACAAATGACAGGTAGTCAGAACTTCAAAGGATCATTGTAAATTAAAGAAAACCAGATATCTCAAGTTAAGGAATTTAGCGCTTTTCTATATATGGGAAGATTCAAGAGTCTGGGCTCACTGGAATCATTCCTTTGATATGTACCTCAGCTATCTGGGCCCGGTATCCTGTGTTTTCACATCCTGAGTTTCCTCAGGGCTCACCGTAGGGAATGGCTGTAGTCTGACAGCTGCTAGATGGTAGATATTCTTTCCTTTCTGAGTTTCCTCAGGACTCACTGGCTCATGGTGGAGGGCTGCAACTGCTGATGAATGTGACATCCTTTATTTACTGATATGGCAGGAAATATTCCATTTCTCAATGGAAAGAAGAAAAGGGAAAAAAAATCATAGAAACAGTTGATACTGGTTATTAATGTGTTACTAGTAGCTTCCAACAGATAGAGGACCATTTCAATACAGGAAGATGTCAAGAAGTAAGAGATTGATAAACATATATACTGTATATATCTATATATTTTATTTTTGAGTATGAAAGCACTTTATTTTTATTTATTTATTTTTATACAGCAGGTTCTTATTAGTTATCTATTTTATACATATTAGTGTATATATGTCCAACCCCAGTCTCCCAATATTTAAACTGCATGTTCATTTCCTTTTCGGAAAGGTAGAGAGAAGTAATACAATATATAAAGTCTAACTGGATTAAAGGGAAATTTTAGTATTTTGTTTAAAATAGGTCATTGTTTTGTTTAAAATGGGATCAATGGCTGAGGGTCAAAAGAGTTATTGATAGCAGGTGAGAGAGAGATTAGACATTTGATAATGTATTCTCCCGGAGGATATGGAGACAGGTGGATCTGAAAGCACCAGTATTTAAAAAAATGATGCTATTAAACTGTGTCCCCTCCTGGGAAAAGTTTAGGTGTCTGTTATAAAAGGACACCTTTTTCCTGGGCAAAATAACTAAAGCAAAACTGAGAGATAGGATTGCTTAACCAGGCATCTGACAATAAATAGGGGGGATGGTCCCTGCACCGATTTTATACATATAACCTCGGAAAAATCCTTTAGTGCTCTCTGTGTTAGTTACCTCATCAGTAATATAAGTATAATAGGGATTTGGGGAAGCTTGGTGAGATAATGTCTCTAATGTGTATTTAGAAATAAATTAAAGAAATTAGTTTCTTGCGTGTACAGCCACTGGCAAGAGTGATAAAGTGAATGTTTGTGGCAGGTGCTGTGTCAGAGGATCCTTCAGGAAAATATATTCACACCTTTAAACTTGTGAATAAGCCAACATAAAACACTGGTTATGGCTTAAAAGAACTTTAAATTTGCTATTTAGACATTGTTAGCAAACTCAAAATCCCTACGTGGAAATAATCTACATTATATTTATTAATACAAATCTCAAATTCTATCTTATAAACCAGGCCAAACAGTGAAAACTTTTCCAGTTTCTACACTTATCATTCCGCAATTGCATTTAACTTAGAAATAATTAATTAGAAAGGAGTTTTTTTAAAACTGAAGTATACTTGATTTACGATGTGTCAATTTCTGCTGTACAACAAAGTGACTCAGTTATACATATATGCATTCTTTCTTATATTCTTTTCCATTATGGTTTATCCCAGGACATTGTATATAGTTCCCTATGCTATACAGTGAGTGTATAATTCTTAAATTACCACTGATCTATCTATATTGTATTCTGATATTATTATCATTTGGAAGTTTTAGGAAAGTTTATCTTTCTGTAGGAAACATGTAAGCTGTCTCCTGAGTCTTTTTTTTTTCCCCCTTAGTGTCAATATCCCAGGGAATGATTAAATCAGAAATTACAAGGCAGGATTAAGACTGACAAGAGAGAAAAATTCTAATTCATTCTCTCCCTCTGTCTGTCTGTCTGCCTCTTTTTCAGCCAAGCTTCCCTGGTATGAAATAGGAAAAAAAAAAAAAAAGCTCAAAGAAATTGACAAATGCTTGAAGGTGAGAAAGATGGGCTATGTAACATGGTTGCTAAGTAAGAAAATGAGGCAGAAATGTATCCATATAAGCTAAGTCAGCTCCTTAATTTGAATATGCAATTTAGTGTGTGATGTATACCTAGTCTGTTTTTGTCCTTAGTCTGTTTTTCCTTTCTTGATTACAACAGAGGAAACCTCAAATGTATGTCAAAGGAAAGAAATTCCTTATAAGAGAAGAATTGTTATTATTTTGAAAAGAGACCTACAAAACAGTTTATGCAAATTACCCAATAGATAGGTTCTTAAACACCAAAGGTATGAGTAGACATTTGTGGGGCTAAAATGATACAAAAAATCATCCCATACCTCAGATGAGTTTTAAATATTTTAGCTTATATTAACAATATCATTGAAATTATACAGTTTTTGTGTATTTGTACTTGATAATTAAAGAAGGAAAGATGTTCCTTGAGTTTGTGATGTTTGTGGCATTAAGAATGAACCAGATTTCACAAGCCCAAGGTAACTCACAAAGACAGAAGTCAGGCTAGGCCCGTCTCAGGTCCAGCCACCTGATGATTTTACTACCTTGAAAAATTAATGTTTGTTTTACATTAAGAAATTATGATAATTTGTTTCATTTGTGCAATGATGAGCAGTGGAATTAAATTTCTTGGTCAATATCTTAAGTAATATTTTTCCAGAGAATAGAAACATAATACCAATGAAACTGTCTCTGAGTATCTTATGATCAAGATTAAAGATGTTTAAGTATGGCTTCTGTGGGAGGTTGTGCCATGAAAGAAAAACTCAGCCAGTGAGATGTTTGCAAACAGGCAAAGAAACAAAATTGGTTTCTGTAACAGCTAACAAAAAAGAATTTTGGAAACATAGAAATAGACAGTCTGAAAAGGTAATTCCTAGTCCCAGGAATTCAGGTAGGAAATTGGCCAAATGAAACAGGAGAATTAAGGTTGAAAGCTTTATGAAAATTCAACCCTATAGAAATAATTGTGTAGAAATCTAGGGAAAACATTAAATGCCAAGATGACTATCAGGAAAATGAGTGAAGGAGTTGAAAAGTATTATGGAGGAATTCTCTGCAATTGTTAATACCTTAGGAGGAAAGAAAAAGAGATCTCCATAAAGGCAAAACATTTAGTATATTCATAGGAAAGCATTTGCAGAAATCACTAATAATCTGGCAGAGGATTGACAGAGAAGGAAAATGACTTTATGTGGCTCTCCCAGTCCCAAAGAAGAAAGGAGAATGTCTACTCTGGCTATGTTGGATATCTGCATGTTTCACACCAGTCCAGTTAGTTATACCTGACAAGGGAGAAACAGTAGGTAAAGAGAGAGGAATGGATACACCATAAACTCCTATCTTTAAACTTAAAAAAGCAAGGGACATATATGACTTAGAGTTTCAGCTGGTTTACCCACCACCAGAAGTCTTTATGTCCATGCAGTTAAAGTCCACTCCATTTATTCATCAGTGAGTTACAGTTCCAAATTGCTATAGCCTCAGTGCCTGTACTCCAAATCCAATTCATTGGATTTTGGTGGCTAAATATCCCTGGGGGAAAAAAATCACCCCACTCGAGAACCACACTATAGAAGTTTAGCTAGGTTTAAGTTAACTCTTTGAGGATGATAGGAGTTTTGGCCATGGGACGGTCTAAGGATTTGGGATAAACTATCCCTGAAGGATGTTACAGTCTGAAGATGAATAAATTGTTCTGTACACCTGTTAATTCAATTAAATATCTCTCTTTCTAACTTTTTTTTTACTATGGTTTTACATTTTTTGTTAAAATGTCCCAGATTTACCTTATATATAATCACAGAAAAGGAACAGGCACAAATTTAAATTTGAGAAGTTTGGGGGAAAGATTCTCTAAGTCTAGGTGGTGATGGCAGTGGCAAATACGATGGGATTTTTAAGAAAGTGACTCTCACAAGATACAGGGCCCACTCAGTTCCTCTCAAAAAAATACTGCCTCTCATCTCAATCTCAGAACACCACAGTTTGACTTTTTATTTTTTGGTCGGATAATTTTTTAATCAGTTTGACTTTATACATTTTTTAACATGGACTTTATACATTTTTAACATGGAATACATTGCCCATTATTAATTGATAGGACATGTCTAATAATAGTATAGCATTCTGAAGACCAGAGAACAGAGTATCTAGATACCAGACAATACAGTCCTGGTGCTGTACTTATTTGTGTTATGGATGAAAGTGGACATTAAAGTTCTCTAATTTTCAAATAATGGTATAAAAACACCTTTTCTTTTTTTCTTTTTTTTAACTTGTAAGCAGTATGAGTGAAATTGCATGAGTGGGCAGATGAGTGTCAGGTATGTGTCAATGTAGTGATGTACCATAGAGTGAACATATAATAAGAACTCCAGTCTATACTTATCTAAGGGATCCCATGTAAATTACATAGAAGTCTGTTTAAGGATTACTTCAAAACACAAAATGTAGTGTATGTAGAAACAAAAATTTAGATATTGAGGTGGACAAGTATAGAAGATATAATCACATGGAGTTGATGTGGTGTCAATGAAAAGTTAAAAAACAAAAAAAAGGTTTTTGAGGATATAAGTTTGAAAGTGTTTTGTAGGGAAAATTTTCAGTTCACATTGTAAATTCATTCCACTGTAATCACACCTTACCTTACAAGGTTTTTTTGATCTTCCACAATACAGTACTCAAAGTCACTGGATGACTGATTAATTGCAAAATGTTCCCTGAAACATTCCAATGGACTGCCAAGTGGAAAACAAAGACCTACAAAGTTGTTAGCATTGTCAAAAGATTATTGAATGGAAAACCAAAAATATTATTATTAAAAGGTTTATCAACATCTTGAAAAACTATTTGAATTTCCACTCAATACTAAGCAGAGATATAAAATTTGGAAGTAGTCCAGAAAAAGAAAACTGAAATATTTAAAAGGTTTTGAAGGACATTATTTTCTATATGAGCACAGTTAGTCAATTAAAACTTAGGAAAGGTGAAGTCTTAGAGAATGTGTGATATCAGGAGACTACATAATCTTATGAATATTTATAAAATCATAAAAGATATGTGTGAAAAATGTATTTCAACATATTCTCTCCTCATTTTCCTCATCTCTGTCAAGTCATAATGAGTAAAAGCCATAGGAGCTATAGCCTACCGTCTAATCCATTATCTCTTTATATCTGATATACAATTATTAAATTATTAAATACTTTATCAATGCCTCAGATAAGCACTCATTTTAAAGTTGAAGGGAAAGGAAATTAAGTGTGATAATAGAGCAGTAGATTTATTTCTCATTCACCTTCTAAAAATCATTAGTAATGTCATTCTTTTCTTTTTGGATTATTTCATACACTTCCTTCAGGTTATGACTTTAAGGTTCATAAAATGTTACAATAATTTATTATTTGCTTACTTTTTTCTGCTAAACTTAATCTATCTCGCAAATAGACTCTAATTTTATTTTTAATTTATAAGAAGCAGAAACAATCACAATATGGAACAAAATAAAGATTATTTTCAAAAATATATTGTAGGGTTCGTGCCCCGGTCTGGGAAGATGCCACATGCTGTGGAGCATCTGGGCCCATGAGCCATGGCTGCTGAGCCTGCGCGTCCGGAGCTTGTGCTCTGCAACGGGAGAGGCCACAACAGTGAGAAGCCTGTGTACCGAAAAAAAAA
>NW_020174043.1:651035-689708 GCF_003031525.2 Neophocaena asiaeorientalis asiaeorientalis | reverse complement strand
CCAAATTGGTAGCTTTGAAAAGCACTACTGTTAGATTTAAAACAATCAGCAACTCTAATCAGTATTGACTTGGTTGCTCAACTTCCTTGAGAATGGCTGAAAATAATTCTTCATGTTTAAGCGTATGGAAAAAATTAGACATTTGGGCATTCTAAATCTTATTAATGTGTATTTGCTTTGTTCTCCTGAGACCTTCTTATGAGTGAGACTTCTTTTCTTATTTAAAACTGTCAAGAAATGAAAGAACTTCAGTAAATAAGTTATTTACTGAAGAACTTCAGTAAATAAGTTATGTGAAGAAATTTTTACCTTCAGGATTTTCTCTATTTTTTAAATGACTTGGTCAACATGCCTTGCTGCCCAGAGGAGTGTTTATATTTATAGTTTTATATATGTATTATTCATATGTAAAATCTGAATGTGGATAGGTACTTGTCAAATTTCTCTGGAATATTGTGTATTCTATCAATATTTGAACTTGAAATTTCTATCTTTTCAGAAAGGTATCAATTCTACTTTAAAACAATTCTATATCACTATATGGCCTTCAAATTTATAAGCATTATGTATGTATATATTATTAACTTCTAGAGCTAACACTCTGCTCCTACAATTATTATTATTTTTTTGTTTATGACATTCATTATTCCCTTTCTCTGTCTCTGTATAGATATAGATATGGATAGATATAGATATAGATACTATATATGTATATATAAGTTCAGTATACCTACAAATATAAATGTGTATATACATTATATAGATATATAATGTTACATATTCATATATATTGTATGTCCTTAATGTTCTTTATTTATTGCTTACAGCATCAGTTTTCACTCAGAGTGAGGTCCTTGCCTTTTGGGGATGAGTATTTCCTGCTAATTTCTGGCTTCTGTCAGTCTGACTCCCAGATATTACTACATAAACCGTATAGAGTATTGTGTCTTTTCACACCAGTTCTGCTTATTTCAGCTATAAATGTTTACACATAGTTACACATATATTTATAAATGTTTACAGATAGTTTAGAATAGCCGAATTTCTCAGTTTGATATTTTCATGTATTTCATTCAATAATGATGCTGTTTTTTTCCTATATGATTTCCAAAAGGAATAGTAAAATGATTTAGACTAATTTCCCATCATACTTGTACTAAATTTTTCAGGAAGAATTTCTGACAGAGCACATATAGGGAATAATACATGGGAAAGATTAGAATCTGGAATACTCAAGTTCTTAAAGCTATCCTAGCCTAGTCATATCTATTATAATAGCTTTGCATAACCCAAAAGGATATATACACCTGTTTAAAGATAATTTTCTTAAAATAGAAGTATACCTGGTGAGTCTGTGAGAGCAGGGAGGTTTAATTTTGAAGAAAGCAAGTCATGAGAAAGTAGAATAAAGGAAAAGTAGAGGAGATCAAAGGTAGAAAAGTGAGTTGTGATTATGATGGAAAGGCTAAATACAAATAGTTAATATATATTTATGTTATTTTAAGCTCACTTCAGTTTGGTAGATATCAGTATCTTTTTTATGGATGAGAATAAAGAGAATTAGAAAGATTAAGTAAAATTTCCAAATTCATTAAGCTACAAAGTGACAGAGTTTAATTAAAATAGAGTTGAATCAGGAGCTCAAGGTGTAAGAATATAACATAGAAAAGTAGAGGCTCTTGCTTGGTGGAACGTGGTCAGAAGCAGACTGGTGAAGCTGCTGTTGTAGGGTATTCAAAGGAACTCTAAGGCAAATGAACCTACTAATATATATTGAACAATTTTCCAAATTGTTCTAAGTTTGGTTGTGCTACTGACTCTCTTTTTGTTCTAGATTTATATACACACACACACGTATATATATATAACAAGTAAATATATATGTGTTCCTTAAAATAAAGCTCTATTAACACAATAAATCTGTTTCTATTTCCTATAACCTGAGATTATAATATATATATATTAGTTATATATTAGTATATTAATATGTAGTTAATATACTAATATATATATTAATAGTCTTAAATATAGTATCTCTAAATGCAGGTACTTATGTTTGAAATAATACCTACTCCTTATGATAAAATCCAGTACTTCTCATTTTCTAAGACTAGTTTTTTGTTTTTTTTTTTAATTTCACTCTGGAAGCCATACTTATGTCTAGTTTAAAATCCTAGTCAAATGAACCAAAACTTCATTGAGGTCAACAATTTTAAATAAGTCCATTAACATTTTTTAGCTTTATTTGATTTTTTTCAGTTTTTCATTCTTCTATTTTAAATTTCTATGGATTTTATCTTTTACTTATTTTTATTTTCTATTGTCTCTATATGCTTATAAATATTTACTCTTATGGAGAATCAATATCACTTATAGGTGTCAGCATTAAAATATTAAAAAATGAGCATTCTCATTATTATAACCTGAATTTCAGATCATTTTTCTCTCTCTGGTTTCTTGCTTCATTCCAAATATGTGGAATATTTGAAATGTGTGTACAAGAAACACATCCCCCTCACTCTCTGTCTTGTTGTGCATTAATGTGAAGTAGATGCTTAATGAGGGATTCTGCTTCTGGTTAGAATATAAAAGGTCTCTGCTCAATCTCTTCTCAATCTATCAATAACACAGATAATTGTATCAATATTTAAAGTGTCATCATAAGTTCTCCTCTTGTTTAAGGAAACACATGCTTAAGATACTTGCCATTTTACAAACTGAATTAAACAAGAAAATGTTAGAGATACAGCAAACTTACCCTCTCCTACTATGTAATGATCTCAAATAAATGTCCTTGAGTAATATATCTATAGTGTAGTTTTTCTACAAAAATTTTAGCCTATTGCATGCCTCAGATTTAACATATTCTATACATGTCTTTTAACACTTGAGACTGTGAATATTGCTTACAGAAAGACTGAAAAATGCATAGAAATAAAAAAATAATCAGTATTTATATTTAAAGTTAGACATGAAACCCAGTCTTTCTTTTGTGTATCCCTATTTTAAATCTAGCTGAGGATCTAGGTATTCAGTTTTTTCATCTCAGTAGTATCCTCACATGGTTTACATGAAATACTTATATTATCTTCTGGACAAGAGTTGATAAAATTGGCACTTTTCTGTCATCTAAACTGAGGCAGCAGGAATTGAGATATCTTCATCCTCATAGGTGCTTCCTCAAGCTTAGGCCTGAGGCATTGTTTCAAAGTCGGGTAGGGAATGCTTCAGTTACTGTATATAAAAATAGAGGATTTGTCAACTTAGCTTGTCATCTTGGCATTTGCCATGAATGCTGAATTCATTTTTCAAATAGAAAGAACTGTATAGGATAGACAGATAAATAGCTCTAGAATATTATTTTCTATAAGCTCATGAAAGTCTTGGAAATTTGATTTTTCACATATTTTATGTGTAGCTACACAGTAAATGACCATTTACTCTCCTGATTAAGTGTGTGCTCAAGCTATTTGTGTAGCTCCAAAAGATGCAAACACAAGAGAGATTTGAGCTTAGTCAAAGGAAAAAACAAATAGGAAAGATGTTAAACGGATGATAGATCTCTAATTCCTAGCACTGGAGTTGGTCCAAGGTTAGAAGATAAATAAGAGCCAATTTAGGACAGCTGGAACACAGAAGCCCCTCAAGATCTCCGCCTGTTGTGACGTTCCATGGTCTAAGTCTTCTGATTCTGCAAAAATATTCTTGAAACACATTGTAGAAAAATGACCACTTATCAAGGACTTTGCATCTCTGAAGTGCCCTATTTATTGTTTGTTTGGCATATTGGAATGAGCAGAGAATATCAATTGAAAATGGTATCTTTAAAAAGCTACCGATAAATGTTACAAAAAAAAAAAAAAAAAACAGAATCTAAAACTTGCCATCCCATTGCCATCCCAATTGCATCTGACCCTGCTAAACTCTTGGGATCACAGCCTTTGAGCAACAAACTCAGAATCAGTGAAAAATCATGTCAGTTTCTGCTTCAACTCTGTTTTCAGCTAGCACCACTGTGCCATGTTGTGTTTACAGGTGTATTTTTACAGCCATTACTTAATATTCTGCATATAAGAAGCCAGTTTTCTAATTTGCTCTTTTTAAAAGTAAAATGTTGGTAGAGTATTTAACATTATTACGTTATTATTCCAACATTTATCAAAATAAATACATCAATTGTAATAGAGAATTAATTAGCAAAATCTCATATTTGATTCATTTTTATGTGTTACACATTATTTAAACTAAGGATTTCAATAACAAGTGACAGAAAGACTTTCATTAATTTATTAAACCTCCAGTATTTGCCAATTTTTATCAAAAGGAGACTCAAAAATAGTTTATAGTATAGAGGTTAAATTCTAACAGAGACGTGCTCAGTTTGTGGGTGAAAATAGTAATAAAAGAATGAGTACCAAAGCCTAATTGGGATATTCAAGAACCAATTGAAAATGTCATCAGTTTTGTATAGATTCTTCATAAAATAAAATCACTTTAATATTCTCTCTGAAATTGTGAAGGATACACTACATGCAGAGGTTGCTATGAGTATATTTTATTATTTTATGGAATGTGACCCATGCTTAAACAAAAGAATTCAGTATCTTAAGTGATCAGCATTAAGAGTGTTTATCCTGAATGTTTCTAGTCTTCTATAAACTCTGACCTTGCACTTTGATACAACAATTTTCTGGCTTTATGCTTCTCCACATGGCATTTATAGATAAAATTGAATCATTAATCACTCCAAGCACTTCCTTACAGGGTCTTTGCAACAAACTTACTTTGAATTACACAACATAGCTTTTCAAATGCAAATAAAACTTCTCACTTTTCTAAAATGTCTTTTTTTCTCACTGAAAGGAATTAGCTGTTGATATTCTCAGCTGCAAACTCCTGACAAAGTGATTACTGCCCTGTACTTGTTACAGTCACAACCTATTACAAGTAAGAGATTATATATTCTGACCACTCATTTTCCCATTTCACTGTCCATAGGAGCTAGTGAAAGGTGGACCTCTGCATTTCTACCCTTTTATGTCAGTTAAAAATAATAACCAAATTCATTTTCCCCCACAGGATGTAATTGAGATACAGGCAATGATTCCAAGAAACACTGAGCATTTTTGTACAAGTCAAATCAGTTTCTTTTTCTGCACTCCCACTGAATAAAAGGCTCGATGATTTGTTACTTGTGTGAGAAATGTCAGAAAGCCCACTTCTCTTTCTCACTAGTCTTCAGTCTTCAGGTCACAATCCATCCATTTGCTGCTGTGTTACCATGACATCATCCTTTATCATGCTTTTTTCAAGGACACAGAAACAGAATGAAAATAGATCAAAAACATATAAATATTTTTCTCAAAGATGTTTATTATTATATGTAAACAAAAGGCAAAATACATGTAAAAGCAGAGCTTCCAAACACAGATAAAAAATAAATTAAGAGCCTTCAATTTTAGCGTTCCAGCTACTGAAGGTGTTTGATTTATTCTCTATCTAAATAGAATACACTCCCTTAAATATTTGAGAGACATAATTTTTTAACTGAACACAGCATTTTAATTAAAATATATGTAGTAAAGACAGTATGTACTTATAAAAAGTACAAATATAAGGAGATGATTTTGCTAAACACTTTATTTTTACTTTTAGTATCACTTTTAAAGTTTTAATACTTTCTTATAAAGGATATGGTTCCTACCTCTTAGAGGAAAAAAAATAAGAAGGAGGGTTTCTGGGACAAAGAACATTTACTGGTTGTGTGTCGTTTAGAAACCATAAATAGCAAATAAGCAGAAAGCTACCCAAAAGTCAGATTTCACTAAAGGAAACACTCGGTATTTTTTACTATATACTCTTGGGTCCACAAAGAACCTCTTACAAGTAACACTTGCCAAAACCAATTTATTCAGAAAACTGAAGCTCCCAAGGAAACATTTGGTCATCAACAGATTACGCTGACTCTAATATGTTTAGGGAAAGCTTGGGGACAGCAGCATGAGCATTGGCTAAAGCCACTGGGAGCAGATCTTGAGATATTTCACAGTGGTAGGTGTTTATAATTCTCAGTTAAGTATCTAAAGATTAAAAGGAATACATAATTTTTAAGAATTTTTGAGGCAAAAATTGTGACTTAGATTACCTTAAGGTGTATCATATTTGCAGAAGTTGTTGAAAACTAATGAATAAAAAATAGCTAAACATTTTTAAGGAAAAATCATCCAATACATATCATTTTTTATCTAAATGGCATAATTCTTGGTATTATTTTTTAAATTTAAGATCTATAATCCTGTATAATAACTTCAGGGAAACTTAACAGGCATTTAATCTAACTTTATATCTGATTAGGAATCTCTTCTACAATATTTCTTATATTAAGTCATATAAACTTTCACTTCAAACTTCTGGTAAAAGATAGCTAAATTATTTTAGAACCTGCTACTTCTTTTTATTAATTTGAAATCTGCCTTGCTGACTCACTATAATTATTTTCTCTGGATTTATATATAGACTAAGTTTCTTACTAAAAATTTTATAGTTTTAAATAATTGATATAACTTTATAATCTGGCCCCCAATTCTTCTCTTTTCAAATGAAATATCAATTACCCTTCTCATGGCACAGTGATTTCAGTTACTTCATAATTCTCTCCAGCTCCCCTTAACATTTCTCTAGTTTGTACATTTTACTCTTAAAGTGTTCTCCTAAAAAGGAACATAGCAAAATGCAGTAGAAATGTTACTAGTTTTGCTCTAAAATTAATACCTGAGTGTTTCTCAACATACTGTTCTAGAAGGTTGTGTTCCACAAGTGATTTTTGGATGTGTTTCAGGGAAAAGTGTTCTATTATTAAATACACATGGGATGTACTGCATTCACAGGCTTCTATAAAACAGAACTTATAAAAAACTATTAATTACTTAGGGGTATCTAAGTAATCAAAGTCATAGAAACAATAGGTAGAATAGTGGTTACCAGGGACTGTGGGGGGAGGGGGAAAAAGGTTGTTTAATGTGTATAGAGTTTCAATTTGCAAGATGAAAAAATAGTGGAGATCTGTTTCACTACAGTGTGAATATACTTAGCACTACTGAACAGTACACTTAAAAATGGTAAAGACAGTAAATTTTGTATTATGTGTTTTTTACCATAATAAAAATAAAATATTCTATAGGACAATGTGACTTACAAATCTTCATATATATATGATTTGAATCATTGCCCAAACAAATTTGATCATATTTATTATTTTGTTTTCTTTGGTGTTTTATTTTGAGGTACATATATTTATACCTTAGAGCAATATAACATGCAAGATATTTTGATGAAATATTTCTTGGTCTTTACTGAAAATTAAGATTGTAAGACGTTAAATGTATCTTTGTGAGAGTCAAATTCCTGTCTTTCTAACTTATCATTCCTTCATGGAAAGATGATTTTTAACTTAGTTCTTTACTTAAGAACCCATTTTGGTTTGTGCTATCAGGAAAATATGAAAACTTGCCTACTATAAATTCCTCCAAACATTTAGTAATACACATTTAATAGTATCTAGATAAAAAGAGAATTCTGTGCATCTTGCTCAAGACTTTTTCCTTGATGGCTTTTATTTTATAAAAGAACATTATGTTGTTTCCCTTTTTCAAAAAGATACTTAAATCCACTTTCATTCACACTATATTAGTCCATATATACTAACAGGTTATAAGAATGACTATGTCAAATGCAGTGTTAAAGTCACAGCATGTCATATTTAGACCATCTTTTGCTTTATCTATTGGCCAATTATAAAATAAATATGATTCACTTTGCTGGTTTTGTTAATAATCACAATTAAATCCAAAATTGTCCAAATCTTATTGTCCATATCTTTGTAAATTCTTTAAAAGCTAATAAACAATTCCAGAATTCTTATTATAATATTTGTAAATAAAACTTCAATTTCTTGGGGAGAAAAATTATAAAAAAACAAAAATAGAAACAACTGAATAGAAAATAAATGAATATATCCAATTGAATATCACAAAATAAGATTGACCTATTCAATAAATTTAATTCTACATAAAGCCATAGCACTAGTATGGCATAGCACTAGCACTTTTATATTGTCAATATGTGGTCAAAGTTTGTAATATCCTTGATACAGAAACATTTAAATTTACAATGTTATTACAAACCTTCTTATATCTCAGGCATCACCTGACTCAAAATATGATTTAAATATGTATTAACACAGTAAGATTAAAACTATTACACAGAGCCTATTTATTCAGAAGATATTATTGTGAAGTTTTATTTTTAATGTAAATGTTTTACCATTTATTTCACCTGCATAAATAATGAATTTACATTGTCTTTTTAGACATAAGTCCACAGAACCCACCTTGTACTTAAACAGAATTATGAAAACAAGGAAGTATATAATATCAATTCATGTTCTTTCAAAAAAGGTATTAAAATGTGTAATGGGGTCTTTTCTATGCATATAATCTTATACTTTTTGCTTTTTGTGTATTGGAATAAAAATTAAATTTTATATTTGCCTTTTAATAGAGTTTTTTAAAAGTCTGTCAGAATCCATTACTATGGTATTTTATTTTCTTGTACAAAGTTTTCCTTCTATAGTTCTTCCCTGGAATATTTGCAGCTTCTTCAATTTTGTTTTGGTTATTTCTAATTTTAGTAAAAGGGAAAAAAATCTCTATCTATAGGGAAGATTGCATCTATCCTAATGAAAAATGCTTTTTCCCTCATTATATTAGCATCCAGTCTGAACTGGGAAAATTGTAAACTTAGGCTGATTTCTGATTATGGCTGCTAGTCATTAAGTGTTGTGTTTACTCTTACCAACCTCAACAAAGAGAGGACAATCACAATAAGTAAATAAGACTGTATCACAACCTTGTGGTCCATTCAATTTATGAGACATGGAAACAGATATTTGAAAAGTGGAGAATTGTTGTTTTGCAAATGTCCATTTAAAAATGGGTCCAACTTGTACAGGCAGGTGAATGTGGAAAACTATGTTACAAAACAGCAACACAATTTCTCTCTTTCACTGATAAAAATTTGAAATGGAATAGTATAAAACATTCAACTTTATTATATTTTCTATAAATATTAATTATATATTCAGAATCATTCAATTTGGTAGGAAGTAATAAATTTATAACATAATTATTAATCACTTTGACTTATAAGGAACAAGTTTTTCAGCTGTTGTGCTCTGCTGGTAGAGCCGATATAGTTTCCCTCTTGCTGTTCACCTATAATGGCAGCAATTTAATACACCAGACTCCTCCCGTCTCCACCCACCAATGCTTAATATTATTCCTCAGTTTTCCTTAGTTACCTTTATTAAACAAGGCTGGATTTCTTTTCCATTTTTGCTCCACATGTTTGAAGCATTGCTGACCTTCACTTCTACTACAAAAGATACCTATAAAATTAATCAATCTGTCAATCCATAAATATTCATTAAATAATTGTTGTTTTTAGAACTTTGCTAAAGATATAATTTAAAGTACCCTGCTTTATCAATAATCATTAAGAATAATCATTATGTAAAAGACACAGCTGAAACCATTAGGTGTCATTTCGGGGGGCTCCTAGGAGCCGGGTCCTTTACGTCTCAGCACAGAAAGAATTCAGCTAGAGGCAAAGTGATAGATAAGAAGTGATTTATTAAAATAGGATACTTGTGAGGCTTATAAGCAGGCAGGCAAACATTGCACTGCCCCAAATACTTAGTGGGTTACATTTTTATAATCAAAGGAAGAGAGGGGATGGGGAGAAGACCTTCTTTGTCTTTCTTGAGTAGACATCATGCTTTCATCATCAGTTCCTCCTCCAGGTTGGGTTTTTTGTCCCTACATGGTGAGGCTGGGACTGTCATGGCACTTTGGAAAAATTATTTCAGGTCTCAGTGCAATGAGGGTCTTTCACTTCCAAATGTCACCTTTCCATAAATGATTGTTTTTATATGTGCACAGAGCATGCCCTGGAGGTCATTAACTTGATGACACCACTGGGCAGGTTGTAGATTTTATTCTCCACTATTATTTTACTGTTTTTAGTGCATTGTGCAAACAGCATGTCCTAGGGGTCAAAGAGCATGTTTTGGGGGTCATTAACTTACTGAGCTCACTGAGCAGGATGTAGGTCTAATGCCACCATTGTTTTATTGTTTTGGGCAATGTCTCATGCTTCTGTTACATGATTTTGTTGTTAATCAAGTTGGCTTGATTTTGTTGTTAAGCAAGCCAATCTGGCCTTGTTGCTAAGTGACTTGTTCTGCTTTATGAGTCAAGCAAGCCTACATTGTTTCAGGATTTTCCCATTAATTTCGCGCGTGATCATTAATCTTAGTGTGGTCTCCCAAACTGCCTAAAATTCCCTCTCTATCTACAATCCCCTAATGGGGTTTCTAAGCTGACTATTTGATTATCCTACTCAATCCCTATCACAGCTAAGCATCTTTTGTTACCAGTGGGCATGTCCCAAACATAACTGAGAAAATCACTGTTATTTGCATTTTTTGAGATCCCTATTGAAAAAAAGTCTAATTTTTTCTTTACCTAACAACTAAATTCAAATGAATATTTGTAGCAAGACAGAGTAGAAGTGATTAATTGTTTAATTGAATAAGGTGAAATCAGAGTATAAATCAGAATTAAATGCAGGTAGCTTCTGTTTTATATATATATATATATATATATATATATATATATATATATATATATATATATATATATATATATATATATATATATATATATATATATATATATATGTGTATATACACTATTAATAATTAAGCATAGAACATGGCAAGGAAAATGCCAATTCCTTAAGGTCTGAACTCATAAATTGGCCTTGTGTCACCAATGATTTATTCTACTGTTTACAAGGTCCAGATTCAAGGGGCAGGAGCATAGACCTCATTCTCCATGAGCTGGGCATGAAAAAAAAAAAGTCCATGTTTTAAAACTTCCACTTTAATTTTGTCATCAACAAATATTTCTTGACCACCACATTAAACTCTAATATAGTAGTGACTATCCTTTATCATCAAATATATTATAAAAGATACTGCTGAGACACTCTCCAATCAAATAGGGATAGATCCCCAATAATCAGGTAGGTGACACATGATTTTTCTTGCTTAGCCATATACTTTGTCAGTGGATGAATGCTAACCCAAAATAAATTAATCAGATTTTCTTCTACAAATTTGGGATTGGGTCTGAGAGACAGTTAATTATCTTTGAAAATGGATTGATTTCAGATTATGTAAACTCAGGGACTTTGCAGAAACTATTTCAGGCTATGTGCACACAGAAAAAGTGAGATTGACTTAAAAAGAAAGAAAGCACTGAATCAAATAGGATCTAAGAAAGAAAGAGTAAATAAGAAAGAACTTTCCAAATACTTGATTGCTTATCATTCTATTTCATGAATAATTTATGCATTAATTCATATTTACTTAATTTTTCCCCTGGGCCCTGGCCCTGAATATACCATGGTAAACAAACAAGACAATGTCCCTGCCTCCAGGGAATCTGCATGACAATGAGGGAGATAGTAAACAAACAGAAAGATGAATATATAAATAAGCATGAAACTTTCTGATTGAGACAAGCCTTTGGGTTGAAGGTTTTTTTTTTAGATAAGGTGTTTGGGAGTGGCCATTAATTTCATGGTTAGCAATATATTCTACATGATGTCCGTCTTACCAATCATAATTTTTACTATAACTTCTTGATAAAATTGGCCATAACTTTATGAAATGCAGATCAGAAGTAATTACACTGATTCAATTATAATTTTCCAACAAAAGGCTGATAAGATTAAAATGAGACTTATTCCCAAAGATCCCATACTACATATGACATAAGAATGTAATTTTTCTTTTTCTCTTTATTTCATTAAACAGATACTGTAATAAGGAAGAACAAATCTGACTCCATATTGGATTTGTGTCTCTTACTTTAACCTTTGTATTCCATTGCTTTTGCTATTAGTTAAGAATATTGCCTATAGCCTAAAATATACAGGATAGTGCATTCTCAAGGCTCTGACCTTTAAAGGTAAAACACTTTTTCATTAATATGGAGATAAAAAGTTGCAGAACAGAGAATAGCATTTGTCTTATTGGAGGATTACAGGAACATCATAACATGACCTACATGGACAGCTGCAAGAAAAAAGGATTCTGATACCAAGTTGCAACAACCAACCATAACCTCTTCTTTTTACTATAAAAGAAGCCTGAATTCTAACTCAGGTAAGATGGTTCTTTGGGACAATCGTTCACTATCATCTTGGTTTGCTGGCTTTCCAAATAAACTCACTATTCCTTGCCCCAATAACTTGTCTCCAGGTTTATTCATCTGTCCTGTGATGAGCAGTACCAGCTTGGACTCAGTAACAATACTGTCAAAACAAAAAATGTGTTTTTAAGAGCTAGGGTGTGCAGATCATAGGCCATCTGTGTTTGCTGATTGGCTTTACCCAAAGGAAAAGCAAACTGTCTAGTAAATTCATGACAGTTTCATGACTTCAAGTAGTTTCACAATTTGGGGAAAGTTGTCTGTAGTTGGGCTCCTACACTTCCACAAAAATTGAGAGAAGAGTGCTGATTTCCTTGATGGTTCTATTTCAAAGGGATGGCTTCCAGGTCGCTGAAAAAGACAACCCCGCCTTGTAAAATGTGCAAGAAGCTTTTAAAAATATTTACATCTCAAAGGGAAAAGAAAGAATTTGCAATTTTCTAAAGTAAATTCTAGAAGCAGAGGGAGGTCAGAGGCCTTGGGGTTTATGTCCTGTAGATTCTGTAAGGGTGGAGGCTAGGAGTGAGTTCAGAGGCTTAGAGATAGGAATAAGCTTGTCTAAAGCTTGATCAAGGGGAAGGAAATGTTAAGACTACTTTGGTGAATACTGTATTATAAAATGAGAATGGTTAGGGCTTCATGAATGGGATAGATAGATCAATAGGTAGATATTAGAATATTAGGGATATTTATAATAGATATTATACATACATAATATTTTATATACAGTACAAATAGTATCTGTGTAATCTAATATACATATATGAGTATAGTTGAGTACACATGGATATACATATATAAGATTAAAATGAGACTTTAGGGAATTCCCTGGCAGTCCAGTGGTTAGGATTGTGCTCTTTCAGTGCTGTGGGCCCAGATTCAATCCCTAGGAATTAAAATTCCACAAGCTGCACTTCTAGGAATTAAAATTCCACAAGGTGCTCTGGGAGATAAAAAAAAAAAAAAAAAAAAAAATGGGGCTTTAATCCCAAAGATCCACTAGTATATATGATATAGGAATATAACTTTATATTTATTTATAATACTAATCAAAGCCTCACTTTTGAAGTAGTCACATGATTTATCAGTTCTTAAGTATTTTAAAGAGCTTAATTATCTTCATACTCACCACAATCTTACAAAATAAATATTACTACACTCATTTTAAATAGAGAAAACTGTTTAAAAAGTGGTTAATGTAATACCCAAAGGTATATAGCAAAGAAATAATAGAAATAGATTTTCATAACAGAATTATTTTACTCTGAAGTAGATAAACATAAATAGGCATCACAAAAATAAAGTTTACTCACATTAAATTTAGAAGCAGAAGAACAAATTTAGATATTTGAAAATAAAAATCTAAAAATTACATATATTTGAAAAATATGTAATTCATTTTAAAAACAGCTGATAGAGATTTATTACAATACATATATAACTTATAATGTGGGTTTGGTTTGTTGGCTAAATCTAGATCCAAGTGTCTTAGGAATGAGGAGTCCATGCTCCTCTAAGAGATATGAATGAAACAATGTTTTCTGCCATATCAGTAAACAAAGGATATTGCAGCCATCAAAACACTACAGCCACCTTGGACCATGAGCCCTGAGGGAACTCAGGATGGAGACAAATGGGCTGCCTGTTGCCAAGCCCTCAGCCAATGCTGCTGCCTGAAAATATTCACCCTGAGGGGATTCAGGATGGAGAAAAGCAGGATGCTGGACCTAGATAGTTAAGGTGCACATCAAAGGAATGATTTCAATTGAGCCCACACCAAGAAAAGTGCTAAATCCATTAACTTGAGATATCTGGTTCTCTTTAATTAACAGTAATCTTTTGAAGTTCTGACTACCTTATCCTTGTTGCAAAAACTCCTATATATCTTGGCTCTTCCTCTTACCTCTTCGGAGCAGTCTCTCAGCTATCTGAGAGTCCTGTGTACTGAGCTTAAGCTTCAGATTGTCCACCAAACAAAATATAATTCTCAACTTTTAGGTTGTGCATTTTTTCAGTCTACAGGAAAGTTAATCTATGTTAAAGGAAAAATAAATTACAAGAAAACCTTCATTTATAAAGCTGCTTAAATAAAAAAAGTAAAAATAAAAACTTTTTAAAAAGTTTATTTATAAAGTTTCTTAAGTAAAAACTAGTGAATAGCTAAAAAACACTAAAATTTGAAAGGATTATCATGTAGTTATCTGCTGTAATTTTTCTTTGCTTTCATTTCATTAACTGAAGCTCTTCTACCCCATTAGAGAATCACTGATGGCACTGTTCAAACTCTCCATGTGAAAAGAAGACAAGAAAAACTGGATATAATTTAACAAAATTTTATGGTTTTGAAAAATAATTTAAAATAGTATAGATCAACTATTTAATGCAACCAAAAAAAATCAGTTTTATACAGAAGCATTAATAAATGACTAATTTACTTATCCAGAATGTTGCCACTTACTGCATCACTTGAAAATATTATTAAAACATAATGAACTGAATCAGTATTGTTTTTCAGCTTTATAATTCACAGTGCTGAGAATATGCATTATTTTATTTTTATTATAACTAATAATTACTATTTATTGAATATATCTTCTATAGAGTAGTCACACTGCTAAGTGCTTCATATACATAACTTTATTTAATCCTTACAATAACTATTAAAGATTTCTATAGGAGAAACTGGTTCTCTGAAAATGGTAACAAAAGTAATGTGGTAAACTGGAATTTACAAGGTCTAATTTTAAAATACATATTATATTTGGGACAATTCTAATAAGTTGTAAGTCCTTAAAAAAATCACACAACAACAAAACAAAACAAAACATATTGTGGAATGGTTATCATTAATTAATACAAATTAAAATTGAATATCTGAGTGTAATGAATATCAGATCATTCACCATTACCTTTGGATATTGTAGCCCTTTTAATATTGTTGTACATATATTGACCAAATACATTACCACCTATGTGAAAATTTTTGTCCCTGTTATTGCTGTATGACAAATTACCCCCAAATTTAGCATATTCAAATAATCATTTTATTTTGCTCCAGGTTTCATGAATGGCTCAAATGGCTCAATTCTAGCTTGAGGACATTTACATCATTGCAGTCAGAGATGTTGACTGGGACAGCAGACATCCGAAATGGCTCCCCCACTTGGCTGGGACAGCTAAGAGCTCTTTTGGGGCTGTGAATCTGCATGCCAAACTTTGGCTTCCCCAGCCTGAGGATCTCAGGGTGTTCAGACATAATAGCTGCTTCCACCAGAGTAGGCATTCCAAGAGCATGTTGGGAAGTCACAGATTACAAGTTCTGCTGCTTTCTACTGGTTACAAACAAGTCAGTAAATTCAATAAGAAGGGACATAAACCTGATCTCGTAATGGGCATTATGCCAAGGAATTTGCAAATATGTTTTACAACTTCCACTATTATGTAGTATTTTAACTACTGTAAATGATTTTTTCTTATATTTCATCTTAATTTTTCACCATTTGAATGTATTATATGCTTGTCTGCTAACATTTGAAAACTACTTGAAAGAATAATCAATTTTTTAAAGGCATCTAAAGTGCCTAATCCAAAGATAACTACTATGTTCTTCTTTTATGTTTCTTTCTAGTCTTACTAAGAGCAGAAAGAAGTCTAAGATTGAATTATATAAAATATTAATTACTGTGTTTCTCATTTAATGAGCATGCTGCTCAACTCATCTTTTGGTCTCAATGGCCTGCAGGTATTAAAGTATGTCAGGTCCCCTCAGCACCCTAAGTCAGGCTACATGGAACTGGTTCCTCAGGCATTCCTCAAAAAGCGAAAACACTGGACACATGCTCCACTCTTTTCTTTCTCCCTCCTGGGAGCAGCCTCTGAGCTGTCTCAGCCTTCCTCTGCTGTAGTGCAGGTGCTCTGCAGCAGCAGCATGTGGCCAGCTCTCTTTTGTTCTCAGTGGTCCCCAGGCATCTAGGGTATGGTGGGCCAATCAGTGTTCTGAGATGTGAGAGACAGAAACCAGTCCTTCAGGCAGCCCCCTCTATCAAAAGTCAGCCTTGAACATTGCCCAATGTTCTCTTTTCCTCCCCAGAAAGCAGCCTGATCCTCTTGATCATATCACACTGTCCCAGAGGGAGGGAATATGATGAGAGTGTACACAGATTTTCCTGCCAGTGTAGGTGGCTTCAAACTCAGCAGGGGTGCAGGAACCTTTTAACTGGAATCTAGATTGCTCACAAAGGAAATTGGTCTACATATTGTGGAATTGGTGCCCTCATGGTAGAAAGGAGGGTTTGTGGTTTCCTTTTCCACCATCTTGCTGACATCATCTCTTGTCCTTCACATTTTTAATTAATTATTCAAAATGTTTTTATTATTTTTTTGAATTTTTATTCATTTCTAATATTGACCTGTGTAACACAGTTGGTTTTAATTTGGGTGTATTTATATTATAATGCATATATTTATACACAAACTCATTTACTCAATAGCTCTTCTTTATTGATTAATAATTCTTTATTTCATGTAATTCTTGAATATGATATAAATTATTATAGTGTTTTCAAGTCAGTTTCATCATTTGATCTTATGCTAGTACCCCACTTTTCAAATTATTTTGTGGAGATATAATACATTTAATATTTGGCAGAGATAGTGCTAATCCTGTCTTACTTATTTTCCATTGTATTTTCTAATTTATCTACATTTCTAGGGGAACTGACCTGAGATAACCTAATACTCACCCCTGTATTCTCTTTACATTTTTCACCTGATCTCAATGGTACTAACTCATAGACACAAAGCCTTCTCTGATTAGTATAGCTTTAGCTTATCTGAATTTGAAGTTATCTGTGTGAATCAGCCAAGAATTCTTCTTACTTCTTTCCCAGTTAGATTATCTCTATTGAAGCAGAATATTTTCATTCATGGACAATTTTTCTTTAACTAGATTTCTTTTCTTTTCTTTTTTTTTTTTTTTTTTTTAAGGACTTTTTTTTTTTTTTTTTTTTTTTTTTTTTTTTTTTTTTTTTAAGGGACAGATAAAAATTTTATTCGTCCATACTAGGATTAAGTTACAAGATAGAGAGACAGAGGGTGGTGAGAGGTTGGCATACACAGCACCATTTACGTTGAGGGCTTCAGGAGGCAGATCATCACTCCTACCACAGTACCATGGCCTTCATCCTCCTCCTCCTCCCCCCTCCTGAAGTGTCCCTTGCAGTCAGCAGGCCCCTGCCCCTCACTCACCAGCACTCGTGTGCTACCGGGCTTCTTCCCCCAGTACAGAGCCCAGTACACAGCCCACTATGTCTGGAAGCATCTGTCTTTACATTCATCTGTCCACTGGGCCCTCACACAGCTCCTGCGTGGTAGCTGGGATAGCCTCCCACTGGATAAGTGAGGGGCCTGAGGTACAGAATGGTGAAGTGACCTGCCTGTAGACTGACAGGGTGTCATGGTCGGCAGGCAGACTCTCAACCACTACGCCACCGGGGAAGCCCCTGTTTACTTTTTAAAGATTTTTCCCTTTAGTTTTATTCCCAACCTTAAAGTTGCTCTTGCCCATTAGATCTGCACGCTACTACCTCCAAAGTTCACCTTGACTTCTGCTCTTTAGCACTTCTCTTACCTCAAATAAATCCCTGCCTGTGTACTTTGCTACCATTAATAGATAAATATACAGGCCTAACTCGTTCAAGTCCTTTCCTGTTTTTCTGGAAAGTCTACCTATCTACAGTAGCATTATCCTGTTGTAACTGACATGGACCCCTCCACGTAAGGTTGTTTTAAACATATGCTCCTTTAAAGAAAGGAATCTGTGTCTGGGTGTGGTGCTTATAGAAGTTCACGAGTACATTCATAAATATTAATACCGTAGAACGCTTCCTTAAAGCATAATTGTTACCACTAATTCACATACATTAATACGCTGCTGTGACTGAAAATATTGCAATCAGAATTTCATTTTGCCTGTTGTTATGCTATTCATCTAATTTTTTAGAACTGGAAGGTACAAGAAAAGTCATCTAGTACGAACCTCTCATTTTAGAGATAAAGAAACTGAGGCACAAAATGGGCAAGTGATTTGCTCAATGTAACGAACTATGGCAGCATTAGAATCTGGGGGTTCTGACTAGACTCCAGTGTGTTCTACCTCATGCTGCTTCAACATAATTGCCCATTCATCAGAGAAGCTTGCCATCTATTCCTGCTTCCAGTATGTTCCCACTGTGATTTGGACCATTTCTCCAGCATTGGTATTTCCAGCATTTAGGTAAGCAATCAAGCTGGCAAAATATAAAATAAAACCTCTCCCAACATGTCTGCACATTTTTTCATCCTCTTGATTAGAGGAAAGCTTTTTAAATTCCAAGTCTCCTTTTTGTACTTTCTGAAAGTACTAAATAACCACTAAGAGCTTTAAGTTACATTAACGATGGCTGGTAAATGGCTTCCCTTCTAGAGTAAATTGGAGGCATGGCTCAACACCATCGTATCTCCTCTAGGAAGTGTATGTGTTTTGGAGGGAAAAGGGGATGGATTTGTGGAGGGTTGGTGCTTACAAAGAGTTACCTATTGCAGATAATTTATCCTTATCCACACCTCCCAACTGTTCCCAAAGCTGTTCTATTCCATCATATGCCATTAACGAGGTGAACTTCTGTCTATATCTTGTAAGAAAAAGTGACTTTGGAAAATTCCCTAGAAGAAGAGTTTTCTAGGGCTTGCCTTCTGTAACATACTAGACAGAAAAAAGGCTAACAGAGAAGAACAAAATTAGCTAAAAGCATTTGGGAAACTTATATAATCCAAATTGTTTCCAAGATGTCCAAATGGCAAACCAAAGCTAAAGATATATAATTATGCATAATCAAGGAACCTAAAAAATATGGAATGCAAAGAATTTACTAGCATGTAATATTTTATAAGAGTCAATTTCTTATTATATCAAAGATTAACATGAACCAAAACACATGACTGTGGCTCCCTGTCAGTTTTGAATTATATCCATAGTGTTAAGAGACTAAGGACTAGTAAAATGGAGGGGAATATGGTTTGACTATTGAGTGTTTGCTAGTGGGCATATCACAGACAAAGCAGTGAAAATATAAGAGATAAATGTACTAATATGTGTTGTGTCTATATTAGCCTAATGAGCTAAAGAGAGATTTAAAGAAATGAAGATTGTAAACTCCAGGAAGCAGTCAAGTTAAACTAGTAGATTCAAGCAATGAGGTCTTGGTATACAACCTTAATTCTATATCTTGTCAGTTCACCCTATATCTTGTGCCTCACCCTAGCCTGATCTCGGCCAGGGTCATATGCTTTAATAACTTCCATGTGTATAGTGCTTTTAAACTTTTAAATCCTTTCACATCTATTTAAGCCATCTGATCCTCGCAACAACCCTGTGAGATTGCTCCCTTTTAACAGCCGAGGAAACTGGTGTTGAGAGGTAAACTAAATTGTCGCACATCAGTGATGATGTCAGGGCTAACTAGCTCTCTGGACTTGGCTACTTCCATTGTACCAGGCCACCACTCATGTTTCTGAAAGGCCTTTCAGCTAGTGGAGACTCTTGGGAGAAGCAAGTATATTCCTACCCATATGCACCTTAATGGTCCATCCACTCTTTTTTTTTCTGAAGACACGAAAAAGGAGCCAGGGTACCAGAAGGCAGCTGTTGGACCCGGGCCTGTGCCAGAGAAGGAAATACAGCCTTGTGTGATCAACTAACTTTTGGTGTCTGAAATTAACCTCTGAAGAAACTTTTCAAGCCCTATCTGAAAAGCACCAGTTGTCTCTTCTACCGCTGTGGCCGAGTGTCTAACCGCGACCACAGCATCCCTGCACAGCTCATTGGCAGGGTCCTGCTGAGCACTGGCCTCCTCGCCAATGGCAATCAGCCGGTCCAATTTTTCTTCCTCCCACTTTGAACGTTCTCGTTCCAATCTCCTGTTTTCTGCCAACTTGGCTGCAATAGTCCTGGCCACTGACCACCTTCTTCACCTTGCCCACCTGGGAGGGGGCTCACTGGTCAAAGACCCATCCCCACCAGAAACAAAAGGAACTCTGGAGGAGGAGACTGGAGGCCGCCATGCTGAGGCCACCCCGGGAATGTTTCGGCCGGAGCTTGTGCAGGGGCTGGGCTCACCAGACACTCTCAGTCTGGTCATGGGGCTGCTCTGACAGGGAGCAGCTGCACTGCTGAAAAGGTGGTGGGAGCTGCTGTAGCTGGGGATTCCTTGAGAGCACCCTGCACCCAAGTATTCATCCCAGGCATCCTCAAGGTCACTGGTTTCTCTCATCTGGTCACTGATCCTCAGTTGACAATCCTCATCTGATTCCTTAACTGTTTTCAAGATAGGCTGATGATTTGCTGCCTAAGTCCTTTTTGGTCTCAGAATGCTGGTTCCCTCTTTCCCTGGGATGGCAGGGGCCGCCAAGTTCTGAACACAGTGCTGGGCCCAAGCAGCCTCCTCCATTAAGTTTTCTGTGTCAGTCACTATCTGATTTCCGAGAAGGTGATCCAATGTATCTATAAAAGGGACGGTGTGGTGGATCACCCATACTTGTGGCATGGGCCACATAGACCTTTAAATATAATGCCTTCAGGACTTTGAACTTGGAGCGGCACTGACGCTCAGTGCAGCAGAAGCCTTCCTGCTGCATCTGCTTAGACACAGCCTGGTAGACGTCTGCATTGTGATGTATGGTCTGGAGGTGCTGAATATACTGTGCCTCGCCTAGTATGGAGAGAAGCATCCGTGTCTCCTGTCTGGACCACCGGATGCCCGCACTGCTATTGGAAGTGGCCATAGCGGACTGCGAAGGAAGGCTAGCTGGAGGAGGCTCCTGGCAGCAAGGTGCTGATCTGAAGGTGTGGGGAGGCTCTGTGTGCTCTGGTCTATCTCCAGGAGCCAGACGATTCTTCCCTCTCAGGGCTAATTGCTGAGAAGCCAGGTCCAAGGACCGCATTTCTGGTTTCTGCCAAGGATCTGCTTTACTTTCATTACTGTATTTGAAATATTTCTTATTCTACTTTGTTTTGCTGCCAATCCAACAACCTCTTCATTTTCTGAGTAAGCAAAAACAGCTGGAGTGACCCTGTCACCTGCATCATTGGCAACCACATCAGCCCGGCCACCCTTATAGATGGCCGCACAGGCTGTTGTGCAGCCTAGGTGAACCCCGATAGCCGCCATGAGGTGGCAGAGATGGTGGTAGCAGTAATGAGTGGCCCCTGCACCACAACAGCGCCCGGCCCTAGATTTATTAATACTATATTTTGGAGAATAGTCCTTGGAATTTCTAGTATGTGATAGATTATTTTGCACTTGCTTACTGATGATTTATTTTCTTTTCCTCTTTGTTTGTATAGATATATAAAGTGTTTAGGATTAAAAAAAATTTTTTTTTGAGTAAGTGTGAAAAATGATTAGATTTTGAAGCATGGAGCAGTTGAAATAAATGCAAGTAAGATAATAACCTCTTTTCTCAAACAAATCATACTACATTGGGTCCTGACAGTACAAAGAAACAAACTATTATTGGTGGGTAACATTAAACATACCAATTCTGTATAAAAAGGTAATCTTAAATAGTAATATTGACATTTTGGATTAAATCAGTTTCACCTCTGAACCATCAACATTACTATTAGAACACACTGCAAAACGGGAAGCCAGGATAGCTGAGTACATGAAGATGCCTAGAAATCCTAGGCATGTAGTAACTGCTGAAAATTCCTACTTACATATAGTGACATGACTGAACATTTACATGTAAGCAATATGAAAGACAGTTTTGCAATGACATAAAAGAATAACATTTTTATAATTAATAAAATTTAGAAAACAAAATGGAAAAATAAAAAATGTCATTATCGTATGCTAATAGATTATAAACAAAATAATTTTTATTTGTTTTCACTTTTTAAAATATATTTTATTGTCATAACATTATGTATAAATGGTAATTTAAGTTATATAAGATTTGTGACTTACTTAATTACTCTTGCCTTAAAAAACAAATCCTGAATGTTATCCTACCACACAATAATTATCTATGAACAAGATACATTAGCTACAAACCAGATAGCCATCTCAAAGCACACTGGTTATAAGAAGAATATTATTTTGATAAAGGAAAATTAAGATATCATATTTGAGGGAGAAAAACATGTAACATATCTTTCTTTTGAGTATAATTTGAAATTGTGAGCCAAATGTATTTTCTCAGTGTTGTCGTAATTTAATTGAATGCACTTTAAATACAGTTAAATAAACACTGTTATATGTATAAGCTGTTTGAAGGGTACCTATAGAGTGGTCATGGGCAAATAATACAGAGAGGTGAATTATTATGCATATGCTTTCTAAGCATATTAAATCAACACACTGTCATAGTGAAGAATGTAGTCTTTAGATCTAAAATACATAGGTTTAACATATAGTCTCTAATACTCTCTACCTATATGGTTCAGTTCCCTCATATTTAAAAAGAGGGAAATGGACAGCTAATTTATAGCCATTTTAAGTATTAAATTTTATAAATAAACTATTAATAATGTTAACTACAATTAATGTTAAATCAGACAATCTTTTTATAACCAGGCTATTAATTGCTTAATTCTTTCTGTTTTTTCATTTGAGTTTACTTAAAGAGATCTGGGTACCATCTAAATGGAGTCCAGAATTCATGGAGCATAGCCCAATTAAGAGCTCATTTGTCATGGAGCTCTCCAAAAATAGCATTCAGTTTTCACTGTCAAATGTAAAAAACTGAAAATTGTTTGATATATACACATGCATGTGTTCAAATTGTTTAATTAAAGTTTTATACTGAGTTTACCATAAAATATAAATGTATACACAAAAGATGTTCAGAACAAATATGATGCTAGATAAAATTTTAGTTTGGTAAGTCAGCTTATCAAAGGCAGAAATGTTTATATATTGTACATGGTCAAAATTGTAGTGGAAAACCATGCTGACAATAAATAATTCAAATATCAACCTATGTATAGGGAATAAAAATCAGGTGTTTTTTTTTTTTTTTTAGTTAGCTTTATCCTTTTCCTCATAGAAAGTTAGCAGAGGTTCTATGGATTCCTCAGGTTTTTAGAAGAAAAGTAACCATCTAGATCATCATAGAGCTTAAAAAAAAAAAAAAAAAAGCTGTTGAAAAAGCAAATTAATTAAGGACTTCACAAGTCTCTGGCCCTGGGTATAAAAATGTTGAAATTTCATTCTTAAATGAGTTCAAGACCGAGAAATTTGTAAAATCCATTAACCACACCCTTCACCACATTCATTAGTTGATTTCTTGATTCTTCATTTCACCATGAGCATTATTTAAATAGTAGAACCCATACTATTAAACATATTGTATATTTTTAAATTAGAACAAACTTTACTTATTGCTTTATAATTTATAAATGCATGTTTCAATCAGTAACTTATTTTTTTAATGAACACATAAAACAGTAAAATTTGACTTAGTTAATATTTTAAATAAAAATATAACTTTTTAATTTTACTAAACAAGGCAAATTTCAGGGATTAACAGACCATTTTACTTTCTAGTAATAGAATAAATATTTCACCCTCTTTCACCAAAACAACAGAAAAAAACAGGGCACAGAAAATGTCTGTAACTAACATAGTAGCAGAATAGTTGCTGCTTTTAAGGTCAGTGCATTGTATAACCAAGTACTGAAATTCAGGAAACCTCATTGTTTGAAGAAACGGCACTTTATCTCATCACCTGCTTTACCTCTTTTATTTTCTTGCTTGTTTCCAAAGCTCCTGCACTGCATGAACTATTGTAATGTCACCAACCAAACATTCTTGATTTTCTTCAGACTGTTGTTTTATTGAAATATATCCCCAAATAGGGAGAGTGATTCCTACAAAGATAATTTATGTGGACAAGTTTCTATTCATTCTGAAAAATGTAGCTGGTGAAGAGTGTATGCTCAATTAGCATTTATATTACTTAAGTAGATGGGGACTAATATCACTAATTTATATTCAGATAGTAATAATGATATGCACAGCCAGATATAACCATACATATTATATACTATATATGATGTATTGCATTTCAGTAATTCAAACATGGACTTACATTAAAACCTTTATTTTAATCTCACAGTTGATGTGATTAGATGTTGGGTGATATTTTAATTGACATACTTTTAAACAGAGGGCTCAATATAAAATAAGCATTTACTTTACAATTTATGCCATTTTTCAATTTCTAGCAGAATTTCCTTTTTCTAGATAATAAAACCTTGTTTATATTTCAAATGTGTGTTTATAAAAAATTAATAAACCTCAATTAAATAGGGTCAGCAGACCAGAAGGGGGAACTCTTATGCCCTGCAAAGATAACATAACCTAACGGGAAGAAGAAGGACTCCTCCTTTTCCTGGAAACAACCCAGACAATGAAAAGGTATAGACTCCTTTTTTACAGTAGCCCCCTCTCCCCCAACTTCCTTTTCTCCACTATAAGAGAGTTTTCCTTCCCTTGCTGTGCTGGGAAGTTGCACATGGCTCATCATGGTTGCAGACCCTGAATTGCAATTCTCTACTGATCCTGAATAAACCCATTCTTGCTAGAGAAATAACTGGCAGTCTATTTGTTTTAGGTCAACAACTTTATAGTGGCAATAATGAAAAGAAAAATGAATGGTTTGTAAGAGCAAAGCTTGGTAGACTTGCCCTGATTGAGAGCACAAGCAGAGTGACAGGTTGTTGACAGGATCACATTGTGTCTGCAAAGTCCATGTTGATGGCAATCATGGAATGTTTCATAGAAAATGGAGGAAGGAACTCTGGCCACCAATGACTTTAATTTTTGTCATTATTTTGCAGTGATAGATGAAATTCTGTGTTTTTGTTTTTGTTTTTTTTTTTCATAACTGTCCTGGAATGAACGATCAAAGTAAGAATTGCAGTTAATCGGGTAAGTAATTAAAATTGTAATAACTATAATGATGAGATGATGATAATTATAATAATCTACTTATCCATCTATCTAATGTGTGATTAGAGGAAAGAAGAGGCTTATGCCTATTCATTTAAGAAGCTGTCTTGGTTTATCTAAGAAAGGAAATATTCATTCCCTATGCAGAGAACATTGGGAAGGGAGCTTTTTATCATCACCTTTATAAAGGAGTGGATGTTTCAGAGACTGACATCACTGGGTCATGACTTATTAGAGGTATAGAGGGTTCACTTTATTAGACATCAAGTATCATTTAAAACACACTACATTCCTCTCCCTCATTCTTCTTGTTCTCCTTGCTGCATGGATTAATAGGAATCAAGACATTTCCTTTCCAAGATGGAGTCATGTGCTCTCTGTTCATTCTTCTCTCAATCAAGAACTGGTAAAGACTCTTACCCAAGTTTTGAGCTGGGCAATCAAGGCTAGGTAAGAACTAAGCAGAAAGGACAGAGCATTTATCTCCCTCTCTACTGCCAAGGCTAAGTAAGAGTCAAGCCCACAGCCTCATCCTAGGCCCATGTGAACAGATTTGAAATTTGTTCAAAGACTCCATTATCTTGCTCTTTTGTTTCTGTAGACACAGCAGACAGTGCAAATCTCACACCTAAGATTTGCATAATATCATGAAAATATAATTTAGCCTTTGTCATAAAACATATTCTCCAATACATTTAGCTACGTACATGTACATTTTTTGTATACTCAGAAGTCAAAGAAGAGAAGGGGTGAGCACATCACAAAAATACTAGCAGGTGTCATTACTAAGTAGTTATTATTTTATTCCCACACCATAATAAACCCTTTAGATACATTTTCTTATTTAATCCACCCAACATTTCTAAATTAGCCTCTATAGTTACCCTTATTTATTGGATAAGGTTACAGAGCCTCAACATGGTTAAGTAATTCACTAAGATCTTGACAGGTGACAAATGGCAAAGTCAAGATTTCAAACCAGTCATTCTGATTCTGGAACTTAAATTCTCACACTATATTAAACACGGGCCAGTCTTTTTGGCTCAGTGACTCTGAGAAAGCAGCTGCTAAGTGAAGATCATAGAAGTTTCTCACTGTGATTCAAGAGATAACTGCTGTTCCTTCTGTAGTTTCCTTGCTGACATGTGGAACCATGGACACCAGTACAGATCTGGAAAAGTTTGCTTTTGATCTTGACTGTCATCTCCATGGGTGGATTGTGGCTACAGACAGTAAGGTGATAGATAACAAACATGACTAAGGGCATAGGTGTGTTTCCAGATTGGTCAGGAGGCATCACAGACAAAAAGAAGCCTTGACTAAAAGAGAAGGCTAGCAGATTTCTTCCTTACATACCAGATAGCAGGGCCCCTCCTGTCTTAACTTTAGGTCCTGGACACCCAGACTGGTTTCCCTGGACACAGGAGCTTCTCTGCTTAAAGAGATTGAATCATCAAGTGTGTCTGAATTTATTCAGACAAACTCAAAAAGACAAATGCTCTCTGAAAAATATGAAAGTTCCTATTTTTAAGAAAGTGAACACAAATAGTCTGATTTTTAATATATTATATATGACCAGATTTTATCTACTTTTAGTTATTTTATAGTGATATTAAATTCAATCTTAGGAAGATTGTAGTAGAAGCACCCATGTTCTAGTAACACATTTTTTTGGCTTTGAAAAAGAGTATTTGAAACAGGTATTGTTTAACAAATCATTTTATAATATTACTATATCAGAAATCACCTGAAAATATAAGCACAACCTATTAATTTATCTTTCTAAAGAAGGAATGCAAATATGGAACTCAAGGATTGTTATAATTGTTATTTTCAGAGTATCAAAACAGAAATCATGTATTTTCATTTTTTCTATTATTCACGGAACATAGAACACTGTCTTGCATATAAATTTTTCAGTATTCTTCGAGATAAATTTTCTTTCTCCTACTCCTGAGCAGGCAATGTAAAGAGTGAATCAATTATCATTTTTACCATTCTAACTTAAATACCTACTCAGTAATTCTACAATCTTTTATTTGGTTAAATTGGCCCTTATATAAAAGTACTTTCAATTTTGGAAAGAGAAAGATAGTTGACTAAGACTGCACTAAGCTGGAAATTCCTAGTCAAGACAGGCTAAAAGGGGAGAAATCATAAAGGAAGTCTAAGGGTCAGAAAAATGATTGTGGTCATAAATCTGGACCCTAAGGCAAGAGATTGACACCCCAAAGCAGTGACCAAAATGTCATGGGAAGCATAAGCTTGACCTGGTTTGCTGCAATGACTTCTTAGGGAATCTAATCTGTTGAACCGGAACAGGGTGGGGGGAGGCAGGAGAGTAGTATCAACAGTAGCTTCTAGGAAAAGACAAAATTTGGGTGTTATCTTTTGTTAGGAACATTTCAACAGACCACAACTTGATGGAAACAGAGCTAAATAGAGCAGTTCATGTTATTATGATTCCAGGCACTAGATTGGTTCATGAAGGGTTTGATTCTCAGTAAGGAAAATGGAAAACAATTTTGGAACTTGTGGGAATTGATGTTAGGATAGTGCAGATGGATGGATACCTAAGGACTCCTACTCCTAACTCAGGCATGCCAAATACAGGGTGTCTGTGATCCTCCTGCTGTGGGTGGACCTGAAAAATGTCACATAAGCTAGTTGACCATCTGGGGTATAATGTGGAGGTGTTTCAAAACTTAAATGATCCCCGCTGTATGAAATGACATGTCAACCTCACACAGAGAATGCATCTGTTACTTGGGAACAGAAAGCATGTGTCCAATATTAGAAAAAAAAAAAAAAAAAGGTCCTAGGAAACCACATCACATATCTCAATACCTTGTGCTTTGCCTATACATTTTATTATATGTATATTTGTACTTATGAGTAAAGCTGGATACTCTAAAAAGATGTCTAATTTCTGAGATTCTGATTTGACAATTTGATGTTTCCTGCCAGTTCAATATAACATACTGCAACCAGCTGAAATAAGAGCTTGTAAGTCACTTCCACAATGAATCATGAACAGATTTTTCATTTCCTTATAATCACTTCATGGCTTATTTTCACCTTTGTCTCCAATTTCATTGCTGGGGCAGATATATTCCCTATGTTCTATTTCTGTCATGATAGGAATGATGTACTATATTAAATTTTACACATTATATTGCCAAGCAATTATGATTTAAAAATAGGTTATGTACTATGAAAATTAGTCACTTGCTTCTATTCTTTGAAAATAAATAGCGTGTATGTCTAAGTGACAAGTACAAACATAACAAAATATCTAACAATGTCTAGAAAATCCAAGATAGACTGCTTCCTACCTTCCATTTCATCATTTTCATGTTCACCCACTCCCTGTTCTGTGTTCTTGTGGTGTACTGGCCATGTTACAATTCTTATGGTCATGTTCTCTCCATCCACAGGGTTGTTGTACATGTAGAATAGACTTATCCATCTGGAATGTCTCTCACCTCTTACCCTGCTTCATTTCTTAGACTTCAGTTCAAGCACCGTTTCATACAGAAAATCTTCTTGAACCACCCATGTTAGTTTTGAACATAATTTATTCCTGTTATGTACTCTCACAGAATCCGATGACCTGATTTCATAACCATATTGCAGTTTTATTTGCTAACTAGTTCATTCAACATTTATTGAGTATTTTCTACCACATACTGTGCTAAACAATAGGGGTAAACCAGTGAACAAATTAAACACAATAATTTTATGTGTATTTTCATGATTATTTGATTAGTTATTGACTTTCTCACTATATTGTTTCTTTTTTTTTTTTTTTTCCGGTACTCGGGCCTCTCACTGTTGTGGCCTCTCCCATTGCGGAGCACACGTGCCGGACGCTCAGGCTCAGCGGCCATGGCTCACAGGCCCAGCCGCTCCGCGGCATGTGGGACCTTCCCAGACCAGGGCACGAACCCGTGTCCCCTGCATCGGCAGGCGGACTCTCAACCACTGCGCCACCAGGGAAGCCCTATATTGTTTCTTAAGAGTAATTGGAGCTTTATTTAAGAGCAAAAGATTGGATCATGTTCAGTTACCCTTGTTCTTCTGCACTAAGTTCATATGTTTAACAAATTAATGTATTAATTTCATTAAATCTAATTATATATAATGGAAATTCTCAACTAGCCAACTTAATTATCTCTTTGTCTAATTTTAATAAAACTATCAGACTTTAAAATTTTTCTTTTGGACAACTGAAAGGTGACCATCTACCTTAGTATTTGTCAAATTTATTTGAACAAAATAGTTAGCTGAGGCAGGGAGATCACAAGAAAATCTATTCTTCCTCCTTCTCAGACTGCAAAAACTATGACTAAAAGAAAATTCAATCTAAAGGATGTAGGATAAAATAATAATAATTAGAGGAGAAATCAGTGAAATTAAAAACAAGAAATCAATTTAAAAATCATAGAAAATAAAGATGGCTCTGTAAAAAGAGCAATAAAATCGTAAGCCTCTATCCTGGGTACCCAAGACAAGAGAAGACATAACTACTAATATAAGAAATGAAAGGGGTCTATCAATACAGATCACATGGACAAACAATAGTAAAGGAATATTATGAACAACACTATGCTCACAAGTTTGAGATGGAACAATTTCTTCAAAGACACAATCTACTAAAACTTACAGAAGAAGAAATAGACAATCTAAATAGGACTATATATATTAAAGAAGTTGTACTAATAATTGATAACATTACAAAAAAGAAAGCACCAGTCTTGGATGAGTTCACAGGTGAACTCTAACCAAACACTTAAATAAGTAATTATACTAATTTCCAACAGTATCATCCAGAAGATAAAAGTAGAAGGAATACTTACTAACCCATTCTTTGAGATCAGCATTACCCTAATACCAAAACCAAAGACAGTACATGCAAAGAAAGCTAAAGACCAATACCTTTCATAAACACAAATGCAAAACTCCTCAACAATATAGCAGAAAATTAAACCTGCAATATATAGAAAGAATTATACACTATAATTATGTGGGATTTATTTCAGGTGTTCAAGCAGCTTCAATTTCTGAAAATCAATTAATGTAATCCATCACATCAACAAGAATAGACAACTAAATCAATGGCCCAGAATAGAGAGCCCAGAAATAGATCCACAAAAATATTTTCAACTGATCTTTGACAAATAAGCAAAGGCAAATTCAATGAAGAAAGGATACATTTTTCAATAAATGCTGTTTGACATCCACAGGCAAAAATGTAAATATAAAAATAGACCTTCAGAAAAAATATGAAATGGATCAAAATACATATACTAAAGTCTAACACATTGACAACAAATTCTGGTGAGGATGTAACAGAAATTATCATTAATTGCTGGAGGGGTTGTAAAATGGTTCTTTGGAAGTCAGTTTGGCGATTTCTTACAAAACTAAACATGCTTTTATAATATGATCCAGCAATCACACTCCTTGGTATTTACCCAAATAAGTTGAAAATTTACCTCCACATAACAATCTGCACAAAGATGTGTATAGTCCTTTTATGCATAATTACCAAAACTTGGAAGAAACCAGGATATCATTCAGTATGCCAATTGATAAATATACTGCTGTGTATTCATAAAGAAATATTATTCAGCGCTAAGATGTATCTGTCAAGACATGAAAAGACATGGAGAGACCTTAAAAGCATATCACTAAGTAAAAGAAGCCAATCTGAAAAGGCTGCATACTATACAACTCCAGCCATAGATGGAAAAGATAAAACTATGGAAACAGTAAAAATATAGGGGCTGCCAGGAGTTTGTGGGGGAGAAGGGATAAAGGTAGGGTTCGGGGAATTTTTAGGGCATTTACACCATTGTGCATAAAACTATAATGGTGGACATATGTTGTCATATGTTTGTTAAAACCCATATATCATACAACACCAGAAGTAAATGCTAGTGTAAACTATGAAGTTTGGTGGTAATTATGTATCAATGTTGGCCCATCAAATGTAAAAAGTGTACCTATCTCATGTGGGATGTTGACAGTAGGAAAGTCTATGATTGTGTGGGGGAAGGTGACATATGTGAACTCAATTTTGCTATAAATCTAAAACTGCTCTAAATAATAAATTCTATTTTAAAAAATTGGCTGATATATTTTAACTGGAACAATAAAAAATTTAATGGACTTAGGTTAGAAATGAGTAATGTGAATTGCCTGTATTTAAACTATAATACTCACATGACTTAACAGCCACATATTAGATAATTTTAAAGACAAAACATTACTAATACAAACATGAATTACAATACAATAATTTTTACCATAAAGACTTCAGCAATCTAAAGTTATACTAATAAGGCAAAAGTCAATAATATTTGCATGCCAAAAATTAAAAAAAAAAAAAAATAACCAGTGCAAAACACCAGCGGCAGAGATGTTAACAAAGCAAGATTCCTACAGTTATTGGAGTTTTCAAGTATCTTTATGTATAAATAACTAGCAAAGCTTTGCAATGCTGTCAAGCATTGAGCAGCCTTCCACACCTTAGGGTGTATCAAAGTATAGACTTAAATTAACCCTAAACTTCTAAGAGTATCAAATTTCAGTGATTCAGCATAATGTGCTTATTATACAACTAATAAATAGCAGTTTGTCATTTATGGAAGTGAATATCATTATTTGTAATCTGTACATTCCCTTGTGAGAAGCAAGAGGAAAAGCTAACTTTGTTTTTTTTAACATAAATCACTGGAGTACACTTAGTGGTAAAATTATAGATAGACTATTCTGACTCACTTATTCAGCCTAACCAAATCTTACTAAACAATTAGATTCTGAAATTAGGAATTATGATACTTTACATAGTAATCCATTAAACAAGCCAGTTAAAACAAGGAGTAGCATGGTAGTGGTGTTTTGAACATACATGCAGTCGGTTTTGCTCATGTTTTAAGTTCCAAAGTTTAGCTCTTCTCTCTTCCTTATAGTAGTTATGCCTCAGTGATTCTCAGAAATGTAAACAGGCACAACAGGAAGAGATTTATGTGAACATCCTTCTTTCATGCAGCTCAGCCCTCTCCTGGTTGGTTCCCCAAAATAAATCTCATCAGTTTCAAAATGCTGCCAATATACACAACGTTATATAAGTTTGACTCCATCCTCCTTACCCAATTCTCAGTTTCCTATCTCAAAATTAACTTATTTATTTATTTACACCTTTATTGGAGTATAATTGCTTTACAATGGTGTGTTAGTTTCTGCTTTATAACAAAGTGAATCAGATATACATATACGTACATTCCCATATCTCTTCCCTCTTGTGTCTCCCTAACTTCCACCCTCCCTAACCCACCCCTCTAGGTGATCACAAAGCACCGAGGTGATTTCCCTGTTCTATGCGGCTGCTTCCCACTAGCTATCTATTTTACGTTTGGTAGTGTATATATGTCCATGCCACTCTCTCACTATGTCACAGCTTACCCTTCCCCATCCCCATATCCTCAAGTCCATTCTCTAATAGGTGTGTCTTTATTTCTGTCTTACCCCTAGGTTCTTCATGACATTTTTTTTCTTAGATTCCATATATATGTGTTAGCATATGGTATTTGTCTTTCTCTTTCTGACTTACTTCACTCTGTATGACAGACTCTAAGTCCATCAATACAAATAACTCTATTTCATTTCTTTCTATGGCTGAGTAATATTCCATTGTATATATGTGCCACATCTTCTTTATCAATACATCCGATGATGGATACTTAGGTTGCTTCCATCTCCTGGCTATTGTAAATAGAGCTGAAATGAATATTTTGGTACATGACCCTTTCTGAATTATGGTTTTCTCAGGGTATATGCCCAGTAGTGGGATTGCTGCGTCATATGGTAGCTCTATTTTTAGTTTTTTTAAGGAACCTCCATACTGTTCACAATAGTGGCTGTACCAATTCACATTCCCACCAGCAGTGCAAGAGGGTTCCCTTTTCTAAACACTCTCTCCAGCATTTATTGTTTCTAGATTTTGTGATGATGGCCATTCTGACCGGTGTGAGATGATATCTCATTGTAGTTTTGATTTGCATTTCTCTAATGATTAATGATGTTGAGCATTCTTTCATGTGTTTGTTGGCAAACTGTATATCTTCTTCAGAGAAATGTCTGTTTAGGTCTTCTGCCCATTTTGGGATTGGGTTGTTTCTTTTTTTCTTATTGAGCTGCATGAGCTGCTTGTAAATTTTGGAGATTAATCCCTTGTCAGTTGCTTCATTTGCAAATATTTTCTCCCTTTCTTCCAGTTGTCTTTTGGTCTTGTTTATGGTTTCCTTTGTTGTGCAAAAGCTTTGAAGTTTCATTAGGTCCCATTTGTTTATTTTTGTTTTTATTTCCATTTCTCTAGGAGGTGGGTCAGAAAGGATCTTGCTGTGATTTATGTCATAGAGGGTTCTGCCTATGTTTTCCTCTAAGAGTCTGATAGTTTCTGGCCTTACATTTAGGTCATTAATCTGTTTTGAGCTTATTTTTGTGTATGGTGTTAGGGAGTTTTCTAATCTCATACTTTTACATGTACCTGTCCAGATTTCCAAGCACCACTTATTGAAGAGGCTGTCCTTTCTCCACTGTACATTCCTGCCTCCTTTATCAAAGATAAGGTGACCATATATGCATGGGTTTATCTCTGGGCTTTCTATCCTGTTCCATTGATCTATATTTCTGTTTTTGTGCCAGTACTATACTGTCTTGATTACTGTAGCTTTGTAGTATAGTCTGAACTCAGGGAGCCTGATTCCTCCAGCTCTGTTTCTCGTTCTCAAGATTGCTTTGGCAATTCGGGGTCTTTTGTGTTTCCATACAAATTGTGAAATTTTTTCTTCTAGTTCTGTGAAAAATGTCAGTGGTATTTTATAGGGATTGTGTTGAATCTGTAGATTGCTTAGGGTACTAGAGTCATTTTCACAATGTTGATTCTTCCAATTCAAGAACATGGTATATCTCTCCATCTATCTGTATCATCTTTAATTTCTTTCATCCGTGTCTTATAATTTTCTGCATACAGGTCTTTTGTCTCCTTAGATAGGTTTATTCCTAGATATTTTATTCTTTTTATTGCAATGGTAAGTGGGAGTGCTTTTTTAATTTCATTTTCAGATTTTTCATCATTAGTGTATAGGAATGCCAGAGATTTCTGTGTGTTAATTTTGTATCCTGCTACTTTAAGAAATTAATTGATTAGCTCTCATAGTTTTCTGTTAGCATCTTTAGGATTCTCTTTGTATAGTATCATGTCATCTGCAGCTTTACTTCTTCTTTTTTGATTTGGATTCCTTTTATTTCCTTTTCTTCTCTTATTTGTGGGTAAAACTTCCAAAACTATGTTGAATAAGAGTGGTGAGAGTGGGCAACCTTGTCTTGTTCCTGATCTTAGTGGAAATGGTTTCAGTGTTTCACCATTGAGGACAATGTTGACTGTGGGTTTTTCATGTATGGCCTTTATTATGTTGAGGAAAATTCCCTCTATGTCTACTTTCTGCAGGCTTTTTATCATAAATGGGTGTTGAATTTTGTCAAAAGCTTTCTATGCATCTATTGAGATGATCATACGGGTTTTTCTCCTTCAATTTGTTAATATGGTGTATCACGTTGATTGATTTGCATATATTGAAGAATCCTTGCATTCCTGGAATAAACTCTACTTGTTCATGGTATATGATCCTTTTAATGTGCTGTTGGATTCTGTTTGCTAGTATTTTGTAGAGGATTTTTGCATCTATGTTCATCAGTGATATTGGTCTGTAGTTTTCTTTCTTTGTGACATCCTTGTCTGGTTTTGGTATCAGGGTGATGGTGGACTCATAGAATGAGTTTGGGAGTGTTCCTCTCTCTGCTATATTTTGGAAGAATTTGAGAAGGATAGGTGTTAACTCTGCTCTAAATGTTTGACAGAATTCATCTGTGAAGCCATCTAGTCCTGTGTTTTTGTTTGTTGGAAGATTTTTAATCACAGTTTCAATTTCAGTGCTTGTGATTGGTCTGTTCATATTTTCTATTTCTTCCTGATTCAGTCTTGGCAGGTTGTGCATTTCTAAGAATTTGTCCATTTCTTCCAGATTGTCCATTTTATTGGCATAGAGTTGCTTGTAGTAATCTCTCATGATCTTTTGTATTTCTACAGTGTCAGTTGTTACTTCTCCTTTTTCATTTCTAATTCTATTGATTTGACTCTTCTCCCTTTTTTTCTTGATGAGTCTGGCTAACAGTTTATCAATTTTGTTTATCTTCTCAAAGAACCAGCTTTCAGTTTTATTGATCTTTGCTATCATTTCCTTCATTTCGTTTTCATTTATTTCTGATCTGATCTTTATGATTTCTTTCCTTCTGCTCACTTTGGGGGTTTTTGTTCTTCTTTCTCTAATTGCTTTAGCTGCAAGGTTAGGTTGTTTATTTGAGATGTTTCCTGTTTCTTAAGGTAGGATTGTATTGCTATAAACTTCCCTCTTATAACTACGTTTTCTGCATCCCATAGGTTTTGGGTTGTCATGTCTTCATTGTCATTTGTTTCAAGGTATTTTTTGATTTCCTCTTTGATTTTTTCAGTGATCACTTCATTATTAAGTGGTGTATTGTTTCGCCTCCACATGTTTGTATTTTTTACAGATCTTTTCCTGTAATTGATATCCAGTCTCATAGTGTTGTAGTCGGAAAAGATACTTGATACAATTTCAATTTTCTTAAATTTACCAAGGCTTGATTTGTGACCCAAGATATGATCTATCCTGGAGAATGTTCCATGAGCACTTGAGAAAAATGTGTATTCTGTTGTTTTTGGATGGAATGTCCTATAAATATCAATTAAGTCCATCTTGTTTAATGTATCATTTAAAGCTTGTGTTTCCTTATTTATTTTCATTTTGAATGATCTGTCCATTTGTGAAAGTGGGGTGTTAAAATCCCCTACTATGAATGTGTTACTGTCGATTTCTCCTTTTATGGTTGTTACTATTTGCCTTATGTATTGAGGTGCTCCTATTTTGGGTGCATAAATATTTACAACTGTTATATCTTCTTCTTTAATCGGTCCCTTGATCATTATGTAGTGTCCTTCTTTGTCTCTTATAATAGTGTTTATTTTAAAGTCTATTTTCTCGGATATGAGAATTGCTACACCAGCTTTCTTTTGCCTTCCATTTGCATGGAACAGCTTTTTCCATCCCCTTACTTTCAGTCTGTATGTGTCCCTAGGTCTGAAGTGGATTTCTTGTAGACAGCATATATATGGGTCTTTTTTATGTATCCATTCAGCCAGCCTGTGACTTTTGGTAGGAGCATTTAATCCATTTACATTTAAGGTAATTATCAATATGCATGTTCCTATTTCCATTTTCTTAATTGTTTTGGGTTTTTTATTGTAGGTCTTTTCCTTGTCTTGTGTTTCTTGCCTAGAGAAGTTCCTTTATCATTTGTCGTAAAGGTGGTTTGTTGGTGGTGAACTCTCTCAGCTTTTGCTTGTCTGTAAAGGTTTTAATTTCTCCATCAAATCTGAATGAGATCCTTGCTGGGTAGAGTAATCTTGGTTGTAGGTTTTTCTCCTTCATCACTTTAAATATGTCCTGCCAGTCCCTTCTTTCTTGCAGAGTTTCTGCTGAGAGTTCAGCTGTTAATCTTATGGGGATTCCCTTGTGTGTTGTTTGTTGTTTTTCCCTTGCTGCTTTTAATATGCTTTCTTTGTATTTAATTTTTGACAGTTTGATTAATATGTGCTTTGGTGTGTTTCTCCTTGGATTTACCCTGTATGGGACTCTCTGTGTTTCCTGACTTGATTAACTATTTCCTCTCCCATATTAGGGAAATTTTCAACTATAATCTCTTCAAATATTTTCTCAGTCTCTTTCTTTTTCTCTTCTTCTTCTGGGACCCTTATAATTTGAATGTTGGTGCATTTAATGTTGTCCCAGAGGTCTCTGAGACTGTCTTGTGTTCTTTTCATTCTTTTTTTTTTTTTCTGCTCTGCAGTAGTTATTTCCACTATTTTATCTTCCAGGTCGCTTATCCATTCCTCTGTCTCAGTTATTCTGCTATTGATCCCTTGTAGAGTATTTTTAATTTCATTTATTGTGTTGTTCATTGTTGCCTGTTTCATCTTTAGTTCTTCTAAGTCCTTGTGAAATGTTTCTTGCATTTTCTCTATTCTATTTCCAAGATTTTGGATCATCTTTACTCCATTATTCTGAATTCTTTTTCAGGTAGACTGCCTATTTCCTCTTCATTTGTTAGGTCTGGTGGGCTTTTATCTTGCTCATTCATCTGCTGTGAGTTTTTCTGTCTTCTCATTTTGCTTATCTTGCTGTGTTTGTGGTCTCCTTTTTGCAGGCTGCAGGTTCGTAGTTCCCGTTGTTTTTGGTGTCTGTCCCCAGTGGCTTAAGTTGGTTCAGCCGGTTGTGTAGGCTTCCTGGTTGAGGGGACTAGTGCCTGTGTTCTGGTGGATGAGGTTGGATCTTGTCTTTCTGGTGGGCAGGTCCATGTCTGGTGGTACATTTTGGGGTGCCTGTGACCTTATTATGATTTTAGGCAGCCTCTCTGCTAATGGGTGGGGTTGTGCTCCTGTCTTGCTAGTTGTTTGGCATAGAGTGTACAGCACTGTAGCTTGCTGATCTTTGAGTGAAGCTGGGTCTTGGTGTTGAGATGGAGATCTCTGGGAGATTTTTGCTGTTTGATATTACATGGAGATGGGAGGTCTCTTGTGGACCAGTGTCCTGAGGTTGGCTCTCCTACTCAGAGGCACAGTGCTGACTCCTGGCTGGAGCACCAAGAGCCTTTCATCTGCATGGCTCAGAATAAAAAGGAGAAACAGTAGAAAGAAAGAAAGAAAGAGAAAGAAAGAAAGAAAGAAAGAAAGAAAGAAAGGGAGAAAGAAAGAGAGAGAGAAAGAAAGAAAGGATAAAAAATATAATATAAAGTAAGGTAAAATAAAAAAGTTATTAAAATAAAAAGTAATTATTAAGAAAAAAAAATTTTAAGTAAAAAACAACAACAACAAAAACAAACAAGCAAAAAAACCCAGACGGACAGAACTGTAGGACAAATGGTGAAAGCAAAGCTATAGAGACAAAATCTCACACAGAAGCATACACATACTCACTCACAAAAAGAGGAAAATGGGGGTTTCCCTGGTGGCGCAGTGGTTGAGAGTTCACCTGCTGATGCAGGGGACATGGGTTTGGGCCCCGGTCTGGGAAGATCCCACATACTGCAGAGCGGCTAGGCTCATGAGCCATGGCCTCTGAGCCTGCACGTCCAGAGCCTGTGCTCTGCAATCTGAGAGGCCATAACAGTTAGAGGCCTGCATACCGCAAAAAAAA
>NW_020174043.1:650043-650731 GCF_003031525.2 Neophocaena asiaeorientalis asiaeorientalis | reverse complement strand
TTGGTGTTGAGATGGAGATCTCTGGGAGATTTTTGCTGTTTGATATTACATGGAGATGGGAGGTCTCTTGTGGACCAGTGTCCTGAGGTTGGCTCTCCTACTCAGAGGCACAGTGCTGACTCCTGGCTGGAGCACCAAGAGCCTTTCATCTGCATGGCTCAGAATAAAAAGGAGAAACAGTAGAAAGAAAGAAAGAAAGAGAAAGAAAGAAAGAAAGAAAGAAAGAAAGAAAGGGAGAAAGAAAGAGAGAGAGAAAGAAAGAAAGGATAAAAAATATAATATAAAGTAAGGTAAAATAAAAAAGTTATTAAAATAAAAAGTAATTATTAAGAAAAAAAAATTTTAAGTAAAAAACAACAACAACAAAAACAAACAAGCAAAAAAACCCAGACGGACAGAACTGTAGGACAAATGGTGAAAGCAAAGCTATAGAGACAAAATCTCACACAGAAGCATACACATACTCACTCACAAAAAGAGGAAAATGGGGGTTTCCCTGGTGGCGCAGTGGTTGAGAGTTCACCTGCTGATGCAGGGGACATGGGTTTGGGCCCCGGTCTGGGAAGATCCCACATACTGCAGAGCGGCTAGGCTCATGAGCCATGGCCTCTGAGCCTGCACGTCCAGAGCCTGTGCTCTGCAATCTGAGAGGCCATAACAGTTAGAGGCCTGCATACCGCAAAAAAAA
>NW_020174043.1:649138-649984 GCF_003031525.2 Neophocaena asiaeorientalis asiaeorientalis | reverse complement strand
AAAAAAAAAAGAAGAAGAAAAGGGGAAAAAAATAATAAATCTTGCTCTCAAAGTCCACCTCCTCAATTTGGGATGATTCATTGTCTATTCATGTGTTCCACAGATGCAGGGTACATCAAGTTAATTGTGGAGCTTTATTCCGCTGCTCCTGAGGCTGCTGGGAGTTGTTTCCCTTTCTCTTCTTTGTTAGCACAGCTCTGGGGGTTCGGCTGTGGATTTGGCCCCGCCTCTGTGCATAAGTCACCAGAGGGCTTTTCTTCTTCGCTCAGACAGGATGGGCTTAAAGGAGCAGGTGATTCAGCGGCTCTGGCTCACTCAGGCCATGTGAGGGAGGGGGACAGATGTGGGGATAGCCTGAGTTGGTAGAGGCTGGTGGGATGTTGCATCAGCCTGAGGCACGCCGGGCATTCTCCTGGGGAAATTGTCCCTGGATCCTGGCACCCTGGCAGTGGCGGGCTGCACAGGGTCCCCGGTAAGGAGGTGTGGATAGTGACCTGTGCTCACACACAGGCTTCTTGGTGGCGGCAGCAGCAGCCTTAGCATCTCATGCCTGTCTCTGGGGTCCGCGGCTCACACCTGTATCTGGAGTCCCTTTAAACAGTGTTCTTAATCCCCTCTCCTCGCGCACCAGAAAACAAAGAGGGAAGAACTATTCTCTTGCCTCTTCGGCAGGTCCAGACTTTTCTCCGACTCCCTCCCAGCTAGCTCTCGTGCACTAACACCCTGCAGGCTGTGATCATGCCGCCAGTCCTTTCCCTGGGATCAGGCCGAAGCCCGAGCCTCAGCTCCCAGCCCTGCCCGTCCCGGTGGGTGAGCAGACAAGCCTCTCGGGCTGGTGAGTGCTGG
>NW_020174043.1:621643-647271 GCF_003031525.2 Neophocaena asiaeorientalis asiaeorientalis | reverse complement strand
CAAAAAAAAAAAAAGAAGAAGAAAAGGGGAAAAAAATAATAAATCTTGCTCTCAAAGTCCACCTCCTCAATTTGGGATGATTCATTGTCTATTCATGTGTTCCACAGATGCAGGGTACATCAAGTTAATTGTGGAGCTTTATTCCGCTGCTCCTGAGGCTGCTGGGAGTTGTTTCCCTTTCTCTTCTTTGTTAGCACAGCTCTGGGGGTTCAGCTGTGGATTTGGCCCCGCCTCTGTGCATAAGTCACCAGAGGGCTTTTCTTCTTCGCTCAGACAGGATGGGCTTAAAGGAGCAGGTGATTCAGCGGCTCTGGCTCACTCAGGCCATGTGAGGGAGGGGGACAGATGTGGGGATAGCCTGAGTTGGTAGAGGCTGGTGGGATGTTGCATCAGCCTGAGGCACGCCGGGCATTCTCCTGGGGAAATTGTCCCTGGATCCTGGCACCCTGGCAGTGGCGGGCTGCACAGGGTCCCCGGTAAGGAGGTGTGGATAGTGACCTGTGCTCACACACAGGCTTCTTGGTGGCGGCAGCAGCAGCCTTAGCATCTCATGCCTGTCTCTGGGGTCCGCGGCTCACACCTGTATCTGGAGTCCCTTTAAACAGTGTTCTTAATCCCCTCTCCTCGCGCACCAGAAAACAAAGAGGGAAGAACTATTCTCTTGCCTCTTCGGCAGGTCCAGACTTTTCTCCGACTCCCTCCCAGCTAGCTCTCGTGCACTAACACCCTGCAGGCTGTGATCATGCCGCCAGTCCTTTCCCTGGGATCAGGCCGAAGCCCGAGCCTCAGCTCCCAGCCCTGCCCGTCCCGGTGGGTGAGCAGACAAGCCTCTCGGGCTGGTGAGTGCTGGTCGGCCCTGATCTTCTGTGTGGGAATCTCTCCGCTTTGCCCTCCACACCCTAGTGGCTGTGCTCTCCTCCAGGGCTCCGAAGCTTCCCCCCCCTCTGCCACCTGCAGTCTCCACCCACGAAGGGGCTTCTAGTTTGTGGAAACCTTTCCTCCTTCACGACTCCCTCCCACTGGTGCAGGTCCCGTCCCTATTCTTTTTTCTCTGTTTCTTCTTTTTTTCTTTTGCCCTACCCAGGCACGTGGGGAATTTCTTGCCTTTTGGGAAGTCTGAGGTCTTCTGCCAGCGTTCAGTAGGTGTTCTCTAGCAGTTGTTCCATGTGTAGATGTATTTCCTGATGTATCTGTGGGGAGGAAGGTGATCTCCGCATCTTACCCTTCCGCCATCTTCCCCCTCTCTCCCCAAAATTAACTTATTTTTAACTTTACTTTAAAAATGTTTACAAACCCTTATTTTTAGTTCTGCTTATTTTATTATTTTACAATTCCTTGTACGGAATTCATTACAAATATTAATAGATTCATATGGACTTGCATTAGTCCCCAGCACCAATCTCCAGCAAATTGTTCAAATTATCAAGTTTTAGCTTTTTCAATCTGTAAATTGGGCCTAATAAGAATTGTTGTGTTGATTAAATGGGGCTATATACGGAAAACATCAATCACAATATCTGACACATATGTTCTCCATGTGCTGGGAATGTTCACAATTTCTGCTATTTGAGTATTGTAGCACAGTTATAGCTCACATATGGCTGTACAAACTGAAGTAACCCAGTATATTTTCTAAATAAATATGTGCACCCAGTACCTCCACAAGAAATACGTGTATAATATTTCTAGAATGTGGAATAACCATATGTATTTTGGAAAAACCAAACCAAACCTGGTATACAAATCTGAAGCACATGACTTTTCATACACATGACATAGAAAATAGCAGCTCAAAGCAAATTTACAAATTAAAACGTTGACTTTATATAAAGATATAGCAAAACGTTTGATATTATACAATTAGACAAATTACAAAATATTTGATATATTACAGTATGGTGCTTCTTTTATTCACATGGAAGTGTTTTTAAAACTCCACAAGTTCCATCTCCCTAAATAAATATATGCAATATATTTTTAATCACAAAATATATGACTGATAAATGAGAAAGTGTTATTTTTGTAGCCTTGAAGATTAATCAGTTGTTTATCAATTAGGATATAAAGAGTAATTCAAGAGAAGAAGGTCAAGATGGTGGATTAGGAGGACATGGAGTTCATCTCTCCTCACAAATGCATCAAGAATACATCTATGAATGGGACAATTCTCACAGAACACCAGCAGAATACTAATAGAGGACCTTGGACACCTTGGACAAGAAATATCCCCATGTAACTGGGTAGAATGAAAGAAAGAAGGGAAAAAGAAGAGGAAAGGGAGCAGATTGAGACCAGTGCCCCTGGAGTGGGGAGATGAAGGAGAGGAGAAGTTCTTGCATCTGGGGGAGCCCCCTCACCAGCAGAGAGATCAGTTGGGATAGAAAGGGAGCTTCAGGGGCTATTGGAGGAGAGTGCAGGAACTGGTCTGTGGCAGGCAGGACAGAGTGAGACCTACACAGATGGTTCATTACACTGACCTGGACACCCCAGCCTGACACATGTGTGCACAAGTGTGGATGGGGACTGGGTGCTGGAAAGTGGAGTTTGGAGAGCAAATCTGTGAAGACAATGGCCTTTGGCTATGAGGAGATAGCCTGAGGGGATGGGAGTAAGGAAATCCATAGAAGCAAAGTGCCATTGGTAAGTGACATGCAAGGCGTGGGACCACCATTGCAGCCTCTCTCCTCACACTCTGGCCCCTGCCTCCCCAGACACTAAGAAGGGACCCCATCAGGGAAGACTCTGTCATGCCTGTGGCTGCTGGCTCCCCTACATGCCCATCACTGCTGGGGGTCCCACAATGATGGCCACTGCATGCCTCTGCATGCTTTCTTCACCAGGTTGGACTCGTGCTCCAGGGCAGCCTCAGGGGAAGAACCCTGTGGGTGACCAACACACAGAGATGGGGCTGAAACCACAGCTGAGCCCCATAGGCCATGCAACTAAGGAAGAAAAGCTGAAATCTCTCCTCACAACTGTGCAAACTGCAAATTGACACCCCCTTGACTGGCTTTGTAAACTTAGCACATACATAACATCTGAACAGACAACGAGTTCTCACACAGGTGAGACAGGCCTAGATTTAGCATTTGTAGACTATGTGGGCACATACACATGGGGAATGGGCCAGGTCAGAGTCTGAGCTTCCCCCATAGCACCCACAGTGTGTCCAGATCCATGATTACTGTAATCTTGGGACTTGACTTCAGTGTATCTATTCTGGTGGCCTGGTGAAACAACATCTAAAAGACAACAGGGCCAATTGCCAGCATACCCACAGTTAAGGTAGGGCCAAAAGCAGTGCCAACAACAGTGTAATCTGAGAGCTCAGTGGGTGACACAACAGAGAACACCCACAGTTGAACAGCTCCAGAAGAGGAATACTCAGTGGCTTCTCTCTCAGTGGGAGTGCTCCAATCCCTTGAACTGCAAATCAGAAACACAGCTAAGAAACAGATCTGGGAGCCTCTACTTCAACAACTAGGGAGCAGACCCCACCTCTGACAGAGCAGTGACAAACACAAAGGAGAGGCCCTGCTCAATGTCCAGTGCAGGCTCTGGTCACCACAACAAAAATTATTAAAACCATGCAGACTACACAGGGATGTTCCCACATAATAGAGCACTCCAAGACAGTCTGAGGATCAGGCATCAGGAGGAAAACCCCCCAGAGCATTTAGCCTTGAAGGCCAGCAGGGTTTGAGTGCAAGAGTTCCACAGGGCTGGGAGACTACACTCTTGGAGGGCACACACAAGATCTCACTTGCATGGGACCCAGAAGAAAGCAGTACCTCCAAGGGAACCTGGGCTACACCTACCTAGAGGTCTTAGAGGGATGCCTGGGGAGTCAAAAGTCAATTGTTAGTCACAGTGAGGGCAAGGACACAGATAGCAGATGCCCCAGGGAATATTGATTGAACTGAGATCACCCAGAGGTGCACATTTTAGCACCAAGACTCAGACTCATAGAACAAGCTGCAGTCCCCAGAGCTGGAAAGACTCAGAGCAAACAACCACCAAGATAAGAACACAGCCCCACCCATCAGAAGACAGGCTGCTGAAAGTTGTACTGAGCTCACAACCACCACAAAACACACTCCATGACAGGGCCATGACAATCAGAGGAACAGGACCAACTCCACCCACCAGAGGGCAGGCACCAGGACATCCCACCAGGAAGCATCCACAAACACCAAACAAACCTCACCCACCAAGGGGCAGACACCAGAAGCAAGAGGAACTATGATCCTGCAGCCTGTGGAAAGGAGATTACAAACACAGAAATTTAGACAAATTGAGATGACAGAGAAATATGTTGCAAAGCAAGGAACAAGATAAAAACCCACAGGAACGACTAAGTGAAGGAGAGATAGGCAATCTATCTGAAAAAGAACTCAGAGTAATGATAGTAAAGATGATCTAAAGTCTCAGAAAATGCGTGGAGGCACAGATCTAAGATATAAGAAATGTTTAACAAGGAGCTAGAAGATTTAAAGAACAAACAGAGATGAAAAATACAATAACTGAAATGAAATACTGTAAAAGGAATCAATAGAGAATAACTGAGGCAGAAAAATGAATAAGTGAGCTGGAAGACACAGTGGTGGAAATCACTGCCGCAGAACAGAATAAAGTAAAAAGAATGAAAAGAAATGAGGACAGTCTCGGAGACCTCTGGGACAATATTATGTGAACCAATATTCATATTATTGTGGTCCCAGAAAGAGAAGAGAAAGAGAAAGAGCCTGTAAAAATATTTGAAGATATTATAGCCCAAAACTTCCCTAATGTGAGAAAGGAAACATTAACTCAAGTCCAGGAAGCACAGAGAATCCCATATAGGATGAATCCAAGGAGGAACACACTGAGACACATACTAATCAAACTGACAAAAATAAAGACAAAAAATAAATAAATTAAAACTAACAAGGAAGGGCAACAAATAATATACAAGGGAATCCAGATAAGGTTCAGCTGATTTTTTAGCAGAAACTCTTCAGGCCAAAATAGAGTGACACAATAAATTTCAAGTGATGAAAGGGAAAAACCTACAACCAAGGATACTTTACCTAACAAAGCTCTCATTCAGATTCGACAGAGAAATCAAAAGCTTTACAGACAAGCAAAAGCTAAGAGAATTCATCACCACCAAACCAGCTCTACAACAAATACTGAAGGAACTTCTCTAGGTGGGAAACAGAAGAAAAGAGACCAAAAGAGGAAGGGAAGAAAAAAGACCTCCAAAAAAAACCCCAAAACGATTAAGAAAATGGCAATAGGTACACACATATTGAAAATTACTTTAAAGGTAAATGGATGAAATACTCAACCAAAAGACATAGATTAGCTGAATGGATACAAAGACAAGACCCATATATATGCTGTCTAGAAGAGACCTACTTTAGACCTAGGGACACCTACAGACTGAAAGTGAGGGGATGGAAAGAGATATTCCATGCAAATGGAAATCAAAAGAAAGCTGGAGAAGCAATACTCGTATCAGACAAAATAGACTTTAAAATAAAGACTGTAACAAGAGACAAGGAAGGACACTACATAATGATCAAGCAATCAATCTAAGAAGAAGATATAACAATTGTAAATATATATGCAGCCACGGTAGGAGCATGTCAATATATAAGGTAAATGTTAACAGCCGTAAAAGGGGAAATCAAAAATAACACAATAATAGTGGGAGCTTTAACACCCCATCAACTGACAGATCATTGAGACAGAAAATTAATAAGGAAACACAAACCTTAAAAGACACATTAGACCATATAGACTTAGTTGAGATCTATAGGACATTCCATTCCAAAGAAGCATAATATACTTTCTTCTCAACTGCACATGGAATATTCTCCAAGATAGATCACATCTTGGGTCACAGGTAAAGGCTTCATAAATTTAACACAATTGAATTTATACTGAACACTTTTTCAACCACAATGCTATGAGATTAGAAATCAATTACAGGAAAAAGAAAACTTAAAAAAGCGCAAACATATGGAGACTAAGCAATATGTTACTGAACAACCAGTGGATCACCGAACAAATCAAAAAGGAAATCAAAAAATACCTAGAAGCAAACAAGAATGAAAACACAGTGATCCAAAACCTATGGGATGCAAGAAAACAGTTCTAAGAGGGAAGTTTATAGCAATGCATTCTTACCTCAGGAAACAAGAAAAATCTCAAATAAACAACCTAGCCTTACACATAAAGCAACTAGAGAAAGAAGAACAAACAAAAGCTAAAGTTAGTAGAAGGAAAGAAACCATAAGGGTCAGAGTGGAAACAAATAAAATAGAAAGAAAAAAAAATAGCAAAGATCAATGAAACTAAAAGCTTGTTCTTTGGGAAGATAAACAAAATCAATAAAACTTTAGCCAGACTCATCAAAAAAAAAAAAAAATATATATATATATAACTCAAATCAATAAAATTTAGAAATGAAACAAGAAGTTCCAGCTGACACCACAGAAATACAAAGGATCATAAGAGACTACTACAAGCAAATCTATTCCAATAAAATGGACAACCTAGAAGAAATGGAAGAATACTTTGAAAGGCACAACATTCTAAGACTGAAGCAGGAAGACATAGAAAATATGAACATACCAACCACAAGTACTGAAATTGAAATTGTGATGTAAAATCTTCCAACAAACAAAAGTCAAGAATCAGTGTTCACAGGTGAATTCTATCAAATATTTATAGAAGAGTTAACACCTATCCTTCTCAATCTATTCCAAAATATTGCAGAGGAGGGAACTCTCTCAAGCTTATTCTATGAGGCCACCATCACCCTGACATAAAACCCAGACAAAGATATCACAAAAAAAGAAAATTACAAGCCAATATCACTGATGAATATAGATGCAAAAATCCTTAACAAAATACTAGCAAACTGAATCCAACAACATATTAAAAGATCACACACCCTGATCAAGTGGGATTTATCTCAGGGATGCAAAGATTTTTCAATATCTACAAATCAATCATTATGATACACCACATCAACAAATTGAAGAATAAAAAGCATATCATCATCTCAGTATATGCAGAAAAGGCTTTTGACAAAAATCAACACCGATTTATCATAAAAACTCCCCAGAAAGTGAGCATAAAGGGCACCTACCTCAACATAATAAAGACCACATTCAACAAAACAAACAGCAAACATCATTCTCAATGGTCAAAAACTGAAAGCATTTCCTCTAAGATCAGGAACAAGACAAGGATGTCCACACTCGCCACTTTTATTCAACATAGTTTTGGAAGTCCTACCCACAGCCGTCAGAGATGAAAAAGAAATAAAAGGAATCCAAATTGGAAAAGAAGTAAAACTGTCACTGTTTGCAGATGACATAATATTATACATAGAAAATTCTAAAGAGGCTATGAACAAACTTCTAGAGCTCATCAATGAATTTGGTAAAGTTGCAGGATACAAAATTAATACACCTAAATTACTTGCATTCCTACACACTAACAATGAAACATCAAAAATAGAAATTAAGGAAACAATCCAATTTACTCTCACATCAAAAAGAATTAAATACCTACAAATTAACCTACTTAAGGAGGCAAAAGACCTGTACTCAGAAAACTTAAAGATAATGATGGAAAAGATCAAAGATGATGCAAACAGAAGAAGAGACATACCATGTTTTTGTGTTAGAAGAATCAATATTGTCAAAATGACTAAACTAACCAAAGTAATCTACAAGTTCAATGCTACCCTTATCAAATTACCAATGGTATTTTTCACAGAATTAGATCAAAAATGTTTACAATTTGTATGGAGATACAAAAGACACCAAATAGCCAAGGCAATCTTGAGAGAGAAAAACGGATCTGGAGAAATCAGACTCCCTGACCTCAGACTATACTACAAAGCTACAGTAGTATAGTACTGTGTGGTACTGGCACAAAAAAATAAATATAGATCAGTGGAACAGGATAGAAAGCCCAGAGAAAAACCCATGCACCTATGGTCACCTGATCTATAACAAAGGAGACCAGAATATACAGTGGAGAAAATACAGCCTCTTCAATAAGTGGTGCTGGGAAAACTGGAGAGCTACATGAAAATGAATGAAATTAGAACATACCTTAACCCCATACACAAAAATAAACTCAAAATAATTAAAGACCTAAATGTAAGCCTGGATAGTATATAATTCTTAGAGGGAAACAGGCAGAACACTCTGATGTAAATTGTCGCAAACTCTTTTTCAATCCTCCTCCTAGATTAGTGAACATGAAAATAAAACAAAAAAATGGGACCTAATTAAACTTAAACACTTTTGCACAGAAAAGGAAACCAACCACAAAAAGGAAAAAAGAAAAAAAAAAAACACAGACTGGGAAAAAATATTTACAAATGAAGTGACTGACAACAGATTAATCTATAAAATACACAAATAGCTCATGCAGCTCAGTATCAAAAAACAAACAACCCAATCGAAACAAAATGGGCAGAAGATCTAAACAAACATACAGATGGACAAGAGGAACTTGAAAAAATGCTCAATATCACTAATTATTAGAGAAATGCAAATCAAAACTACAATGAGTTATCACCTCACACCAGTTAGAATGGTCATCATAAAAAAATCTACAAATAATAAATGCTGGAGGGGGTGTGGAGAAAGGGAACCCTCCTACACTATTGGTGGGAATGTAAATTGGTACAGCCACTATGGAGAACAGTATGGAGATTCCTTAAAAAAAAACTAAAGATAAAGCTACCTTATGATCCAGTATTCCCACTCCTTAGCATATATCCGGAGAAAGCCATACTTTGAAAGGATACATCACCTCAATGTTCACTGCAGCACTATTTACAATATCCAGGGCATGGAAGCAACCTAAATATCCATTGACAGAGGAATGGATAAAGAAGATGTGGTACGTATATACAATGCAATATTACTCAACCATAAAGAGAATGAAATAATGCCATTTGCAGTGACAGGGATAGACTTTGAGATTGTCATACTGCGTGAAGTAAGTCAGACAAAGACAAATATCATATGATATATGTCAGATATCATATGTGGAATCTAAAAAAATGGTACAAATGAATGCATTTACAAAACAGAAATGTCACAGATGTAGAAGACAAACTTATGGTTACCAAAGAGGAAGGGGAGGATAGACAAATTGGAAAATTGGGATTGACATATACACACTACTATATATAAAATAGATAACTAATAAAAACCTACTGCATAGCACAGGGAACTCTATTCAATACTCTGTCATGACCCATACAGGGATAGAATCTAAAAAAGAGTGGATATATGTATAACTGATTCACTTTGTTGTACAGCAGAAACTAACACAGCATTGTAAATCACCTATACTCCAATTACAATAATAATTTAAAGAAAGAGGAATTCAAAATTTAAGAGATAGAAAGATGACAAATGAGATTAACCAAAGTTAAATTCAATTATACTGACATTTTACAGATATGATGTTGTGCTTAACACTGATTATTGCTGGAATAAGTACTGACCTTTCACCTTTTCAAATGCTTAACAATAAACGATATACTATATGTTATTTCACATTAAACCAATTTATGGGCAACTCTCAGGGTGAGGATCATTGCATTGGCTTCATTGATAGAGAATTTGAGGTTGGAAGGTTTCATTGCTTGGACGTAAAGATGTAGCTGAGACAAGACCTAACGCTAAGTCTTGGAATTTTATTTCCAGAATCTTCTACTACGTTAGAGAGAGATTGAAATAAATGCAACAACAAATTTTTAATTATCTTTTATCCCTCCCAATGAAATCAGGAAATATTTAATTAATTGAACCTACAGTTAAATGTTAAAGATTTGGATCTCATAAATATCCAAATATATATGCTACATATAATTAAATATCATTTTTAAGTATTAGTCCTAACAAAAACAGATATTTTCTAAATAAAATGTGTCTGTTAGATTGTTTCTACCAGTTTTCTTATATATATAATTCATTGATTTGTTTGTGTCCTCATGTTATTCAATAGTTTTTGTATATATACTATGTGCTTGTTTGAAAAGTGAATATACAAATCCATTTGTAATATAGTATAGAATGAAATATGAGCCTAAGTTTTTCAGTTTTGTATTATCTATTTCAATATTTAATCTTGGGCAAAGTTTGAGAAAATCATTTTGTAAAATTGTGATTTCTCTAAAACAATTCCTAAACTAAAAATATTATACTGAATATATACAAATATATATGATTTTTGACCATGTTTTATCTACAAAAATGCAATTTATATGTGTGCATGTATTTATATACACATAAACTTTTAAAATGGAAATAAATTTTCAAGGGTAGAAACAAAAATTGTATAAGCAATTTTGTTAGTGTTGCCAACTAAAGAATGTCACTCACCATCAGGTTCTACAGGAATGAAGTCACTAGCCAATGCAGTTGCTGGCCTTTTACATATCCTGAAAGGAGTTCAGGGATGAGATCAGGAATGAGGCACTCTGTGCTCTGGGAAAGTCTGGCTGAACAGGACTTCAGATAGTTAGGTATTTTCAGGAGCAAATTTTAGGAAACCAATTTCTTGCATCTTCTCATACCTAGAAAAGCACTATAATCACTTAATGGAGACATCTGCTCTTGTGACTAACAGCAACCTTTTACCGAGATGTATGCTTCATTGCATGTACCCCATTTACCAAAGTCATATAAATACACTGACCTCCTCCGTTAACTCTTCGGAGCAATTCCTCAGAGCTATCTGAGTGTCTGTCTCCCAGGCTATAGTCCTCAGTCCACCCCAAATAAAACTGAACTCACAGCTCTCATTTTATGCATTTTTTTGTTTTTTGTTTTTCCTTTTTTTCAGTCAACAGTGTCCATTTTCAAATGTAGCAATATCTAGTTCATATTAGTTAAAAACTAATAACAAACTTAAAGATTGTGCTGCAAAATGAATACAATATTTATGATAAACTCTAATGTAAATATCAGTCACATGTTTCAGAAATGCTGACCAAAATCTCATGATCATTTCATAATTTGTATTTGTGAGATGGCAGCTTCTGTCTGAATTTCTGCTATTAGGAAGTAAATAATTAATGATAAGATGTGTAGTTATGCTCAAGTTTTCTTCCAAATGACAGTATCAGCTTTTAAAGCGTACTCTCATCAGGAAGAAAACCCTGAGTTACATTGTTTGGGACACTTACAAGGAAATTGGGACTATTTGGAAAAGGAAAATTAAATTTCAATTATTTATGAGTAAACCTGCATAGATACACTTGATTAAAAAAATCATACTCTGAAAATGTTCAGAATAAACTCTTTAAATTTCCATGCAAAGCTCTTAGCAGATGCTTTCCCATGAAACTCTTCTCTCTATGGTAAATTTCATATCTTTCATTATCTGACACTTTTACACAACTTTTTCTTAAAACATAAAAAATTAGGACTTAAAAGTCTTCATTTAAAAACAGTATATTCTGTGGAGTCTCAAAGTCCATAAACATAAAATTTGTAACTATCATGGAGACATTTAACAAATAGCAGCAATGTATTATGAGTTTTCTGAGGAAGTAAACTATAAAGAGGAAATCATGATCACAGTCTCATAGCCAAAAACATAGCAAGTTGAATTTATTGCAATTCTTCCTATAAATTCATTTCCTCTCATAATTGTCATTTGTGAATGCATTTATTAGTATATAAATTTAGATGATGATTATGATGACAATTTTTTAAAAAAAATTTGTAAATAATACATATTAAATTGTAAAAAAATAATAAAAGTGAAATGTAAATTCATTGTTGTCACCTGTGCTCATAACATTTTATCCAAAATTGGAAACTTATAAGTCATTCTAGTTCAAACCTTTTATATTTTGATGAAATAAAAAATGCAGCCTAGAATGATTAAGTGATATGTCCAATGTTCTTACAAGTACTTATTGTTTACATATCAGTTAGAGTAGCATTCAGTGCAGACATAGATTAAATGGGTTCCTAAACATAAGAAGTTATTTAAGTTCCTGTATCTCAAAGACATTGCAGACATTAAATACTTTTATAGTGTTCTACTCTTTCTTTCTAGTGTCTGTTGACAACTTAATAGAACTGAAACAGAGCACATTCAGTTAGCCAATGAACCCTGATTTATTTCTAAGAGTCTAGCAGTGAATGAAATATATGTTGGCCATTAATAATGTGGGCTCTGGAATCAGACTGCTTGTCTTCAAATCTCAGCTCTCTTACTTTCTAGCATGAGATAATATATATATGGTTAGAATTTTGGATGTCAGAACCAGACTGTCTGGATGTGAATATCAGCTTCACAATTTATTAGCTGTGTAGCCTAGAGCAGTTTACAAAATCCTCTGTACATCAATTTTTCTCTTTTGACAAAATGGAAAGTACAGTAGTACCCACTTCATATAATTTGTTATTCACTTAAAATTAGTTAATGTGTATAAATCCCTTAGAACAGTACCTAACTCCACCCGTCCACCTCAATAACTATATGCTAGTTTCAGTAATATCTATCAGACATGTAAGACATTTAGTACAATGCCTGACAAATATTTAGTGCTCATTAAACATTAGCTCTTGTTATTTCATTTACTTTAAAACAAATAAGTGCTTATCATGAGTCAGGAAACTTGTGGATCCTTGGGATACCTTAGTAAACTAAATATTTCCACTTTTCTGCTAACATTTATTAGTGAAAATAGAAATTACACAAAAAGCCTAATTTAAAAGCAAATAATAAGTTAGAGTGTGATAAGGGATACAGGTAAAGAACATGTAGAGAAGGGCAAGGGGGTTGAGAGAGTCAGGGAAATGGTACAGGTTGCAATATTAAATACACTGCTCAAAGGAGTCCTAGTGACATGGTAACATTTGTGCAAACTCAGATGTGAACCTTGTAGATATTTGGGGGAAAAGCATTCAAGACAGAGGCTTTTTGGTAAAAAGTGCCTGCTACAAAGTGCCTGCTCACTCTATATCAACAATGTGGAAAGGCGGCCAGTATGGTTGAAGGAGAGTGAACAGAATAGAAACAATCAGGACTGGATTAAAAGATGTGACTGGGAGAAATCAAGCAGGACCTTACAGGGTCTTGTAGGTTTTGCTTTTGTGAAGTGAGAATCACTGCACAGTTTTGAGCAGAATAGTGATATGATCTGAATTGCATTTTAAATGGACCCCTCTGACTTCTGTATTAAGGAGAGATTCTCAGATGTCAAGGATAGAAGTTGGGAGATGTGCTAGGAGACTATTGAAGAAATCCAGGCTAGAGACATTGACTGTTCCAACCACAGATGTGCTGGAATAGCGGAGTTGGAAAGAGTTAGTCAGGTTCTGGATATATTTTGAAAGTAGAGACCATAGGATTCTCAAACAGATTTTATATAGCAGAATAAGGGATGTCAAGAATGATCTGTGATTTTTTGGTCTAACACCTCTATTGGTACAGTTGTCATTGATTGAGAAGGAAAGACTGTGAGAAGAGTAGGTTTGTGGGGGTGGGGGGAAACCAGAAATTCAATTTTAGACCTGAAAATATTTAAATGTCTATTAGTCATCCAAGTGGAGATGTCAAGCAGGCAATGTAATATACCTGCGAGTCTGGAGTTCATGAGAGAGTTCTGAGATGGAAATTTAACAGATAATAAAAATCAGGAGAATAGACAAGATTGGAAAATGTTATAGCTATTGAAAATAAGGGAGTCAAAGTCTGAGCCCTGGGACAATTTAAACAGAAGAGATTTGGGAGTAAAGGAAGAACCACCATGAAAAATGGAGAATGAATAACCTGTAAAATAGGAGGGAAACTGAGGTTTTGGTGCCATGAAAGCCAAAGGAAGAACATGCAGTAAGGGGGATTAGGAATCAACTATGTCAAATATTGGTGATGAAAGCACTAATCAAGTTGAGCACTGAAATTTGAAAGTATGTTTAGCAATATTGTGGACATAAGTGACTTTAACAAAAACATTCAATGTTGTGGTTTTAACAAGAATATGGACAGTAAACAAAGACAACTCTTTTGAGATGGTTTGCTATGAAAGGGAGTAAATAAGTGGAGCAGTAATTGATGGACAAAGCAGCGAAAAAGATGGACTGTAAGGATGGGAGAAATAATGGGTTATTTCTATGCTGACAGGAATGTTAGAATAGAAAGTGTAAATGGCATGATGTAGAAAAGAGGGACGGATTACAGACACACATAATCAAGTAGGTGGTAAGATACAGGATCCCATGTATAAATAGAGAATTGTCCTTAGATAGGAGAAGGTAGGAAGATAGAGCTCATGAACATAGATGTGAGTAGGTGGGTGAATGCAGTTTGGTGGTTCTAGAAGATTTCTTCAAATTACCTTAATTTTCTTCAGTTAAGTAAGCAGTAATACCATCATCTGAGAATGCAGATCATCTGAGGCATATTGGAGGTTTCAGGAAAAAGGAAAACATGTAAAATAGTCATCTGAAGGAGTGAAAAAATGAGTAAGGAATGTAGAATATGATGGCCTGACAGCAGCAAAGTCCTGTTGTTGCTCACTCAGCTGAATGAGTATGGTGCAAAGATTGTGGGTTACATCTAACCATCACTGTGGTTCTACAACAGAGTGAAAGATGGGCAAGGGAAGTCAAGGTTTTCAGGCAGGAGTGATTATAGTGATTAACAATGAAATATAAAGTGAGTTAGGAGGGGAATCCAGACTGGAAGAGGTTTAGAAGATGAAAACATGGTAGTATCAATGTTCCAGGAGGTGTGGAAGGATTACTGGATTCAGGGCACCTGAAGATTGGAAACAAAAAGATAAAAAGTAATTGGTCAGAGAATGGAACACATGACACTGACATTATGGACTGTGTGTTGAATTATTGGAAATATCAAGATCTTGGTAATGACCATGGAAGTCAGAGGCTGAGGTAACGGTGGAAAACAAGATCATGAGAGAAAAGAATTTCAAGAACTGAAATAACAGGGAATTGGAAAAATTATTTATGTTTACTTTGAAAACACCGTAACATAAAAGAGAAGTAGTACTGAAGAGAACCAGGAAATATTTTTAGCAATATTACTCTTTACTATCTCAAACTTCTATGAAATTTTGAATCTGGAAGAAATGATGATACCTTGGGATTTACATTTATATTCTCAAACAATGATAATCAGATTTGAATAAAATAAAACTATTAAGACTGGATATACTGAATACATATTATTGACATTTTGTTAGTTATCAGGAATACTGGGGAAAATGTAACCAGAGTGAAAAATCTCCCAAAGTAGATTCAGCACACTTGATGAAAAATAAATCTAAGAAATACATATTTTTATTTAAAGTTGAATTTATGAATATTAATAAAATCCTTTCCTTTCAAGTAATAAAATTTCCTAAAAGAGTTATTTCATTCTATATAAATGGGCAATTAATGAATAAAAGTAAATCAAGAAGGCTTGATAACTGTAGTTAAAATTCATTGCAAGCTACAATAAAGACTTGCATCAGGCTTCCCTGGAGGCGCAGTGGTTGAGAGTCCGCCTGCCGATGCAGGGGATGCGGGTTCGTGCCCCAGTCCGGGAGGATCCCACGTGCCGTGGAGCGGCTGGGCCCGTGAGCCATGGTCGCTGGGCCTGCGCGTCTGGAGCCTGTGCTCCACAGCGGGAGAGGCCACAACAGTGAGAGGCCTGTGTACCGCAAAAAAAAAAAAAAAATTGCATCAAACAGTAAAGTTGCATATGAATGTACTGTAGCATAAATGGCTTCATTTTGTATAAAATCTGTAAGAGATTTATACTGATTTGAGTACAGAACTAACCAAATTCTCCTTGGAGGTTTCAGCATCAAATAATAAAGATACTCCGAAGCATAAATTTCAAAACCTAGTTCAATTGGCACTTGTGCACTGCATTTTAGATACAAAAATATTTGTGGCTAGTGAAGTGAGAAACATGACAGCTTGGGGTATATATTTTTATTTCAGTAATTCTTTTGAACTCTGTAATGCTATTAATATTATGTAGAATCTTTTGACCAAAAGCAGCTTAAAAGATACTGTCCTTGAGTGTTTATAAAATGTTACATATAAATTCCATTTTATTGTTTTATTAACATCAATAACAACAGAAAATTTCAGTAAATAACTCATTTCAGATGTGTAGGTTTTAATGAAATGTCATTCCTTGCTGTCCCAATCCTGCCTTCTTTCCTGAAACGTAACAGGATTGAACCTGTATTTGCTGAACAATGAAAAAAGAGGGACTATTGTCAGTAGTTGTTTCTGATAGACTTTCCCCAAGACCTAGATTTACCATAAGCCTTACAGTGCCCTGCCAAGCCCCATCAAAGATCTGGTTCCCACCACCTCTGATATCATCACCTACAGCTCTTTTCTCTCTCTGTTCTAGGCACACTCTCATGACCTTCCATATATTTGTTCACATGTGACCTGTTAAGTGATATAATTGGCTACAATAATCTGACATTATAAAATCTGTCTCTAACATTTTTATTTATTTATTTATTTATTTTGCGGTACACGGGCCTCTCACTGTTGTGGCCTCTCCCGTTGCGGAGCACAGGCTCCGGACACGCAGGCTCAGCAGCCATGGCTCACGGGCCTAGCTGCTCCGTGGCATGTGGGGTCCTCCCAGACCGGGGCATGAACCTGTGTCCCCTGCATCGGCAGTCGGACTCTCAACCACTGTGCCACCAGGAAAGCCCTCTAACATTTCTTAATCTCTCTCCCGCTTTTTTTTTTTTCTACTTAGTGCCCATTACTAGCAACTTACTACAAATTTAATTTCTCTTGTTTATTTTCATTCCTCTCTACTAGAATGTAGGTTCCTTGAGATATAAAGTGTTTGTTCGATGTGAACATCAATTACCCAAATTTTAGAACAGTGTCTATCATGTAAAAATCAATAAGAAGTATTGAATTATTGAATATCAAAATTCTATAATCATTCTGAAGTTGAGTTTTCAGAATCATATCCTTTAGAAGATCTTAGAAGTTATTTAATCTTATCTTTATACTTTTAAAAATAGAAAAAAACTTTTGAACTTTTAAAGTTTACCCTAGTCCAGGGAACTGAAAAAATTTCCCATGGTCAGCCAGAAAGTTAAAGACACAATAAGTACTAGATAACAGCTCCCATTCCCTTCAGGTAAAACTGATTTCAGGCTCCTCTGTTGCTTCACTGCTTGATAACAATGCCTACCTACTTTGGTAGGCTTCTACAAAATAACATAATCCATTCCACTAGACACAGTTGTTTCAGGAGTGGTTACATGCCAATCAAGATGAATTTTAGGATGGCTGCTAGGAAAGCACAGACAATAGTATTTTCTCCTGCTGGATATTTATAAAGCAATGTGTAGATTTGATTGCTACTGCTAGGTGCTAGGTCATCCTATCACCCTGAGAGTAATTTCTCTGACAATTTAAATGGCATAGCAGAAAGACAAAGATACTGTCTCCTGAGATAACAATGAGCCAATGGATCACCAAATTTTGAATTCTGTCCTATACATAGACTTCTACTTATATGAGCTAATAGGTTTTCTTTTTATTAAGAGAAAAGAAAAGAAGATTTTTCCTATATTCTTGGCACTTTTCTGTCCTGCCTTCCCCAATTCAGATTCTGGAAACTTCAGAAACCATGAAAGATGGAGTGTATAACTACTCATCAGGAAACAGAAGAAGGTAAACCTATGCCATTCCTAACTCCTGACTGCTAGTGGCTCACCTACAGTAGATCAGATGGGAAAGGGGAGTTACTTCCAGTTCAGTGTGTGTGTGTGTGTGTGTGTGTGTGTGTGTGTGTGTGTGTATGTGTGCATGTGCATGTGTGTGTGTGCTGTGATTTATTTCATTGGCCTGGACAAAATAATTATTGATGCGAGGTTCTTACACTACCTAAGACTAACTAGAGAATTTATAAAAACCTCTCTAAATTAGCAGCCAGGAACATTAGCAGGCATTAAAATCAGAAATGCAGAAATATAAAAGTGCTAAGAGATACAGGAGTCAAAGACTCAGATTTATGAAGGTAATAGTCCCACCAAATAGATTTAAATTGACAGTAAATTTGCTGTGTGAATGTTTAATGTGTCATTATTTAGGTAAGTTTTCCAAGGAAAAAAGAAATATAAATAATAAGTGGCAAAAATCAATTTTGTAAATACTCTATTTTCTTTAATCCACCCTCCACACACACATATCTTAGAAGTCCAACCCCTTCAGCAGAAAGCTTTATAAAACACATTGTCATCTGAAAAGCTCTAAGGATTCAACGAGTAAAGACACCTAATCTTTTTATTTTCGGTATGCAGGCCTCTCACTGTTGTGGCCTCTCCCGTTGCAGGGCACAGGCTCCAGATGCGCAGGCTCAGTGGCCATGGCTCACGGGCCTAGCCACTCCACAGCATAAGGGATCTTCCCGGACCGGGGCACGAACCTGTGTCCCCTGCATTGGCAGGCGGACTCTCAACCACTGAGCCACCAGGGAAGCCCACCTCATCTTTCTTTAATGTAATCTTTTCTAAAAGTTTTGACAAAAGTACATTTTTTTTTCCCATGGAATATTTACCATCTTTGAGGTCATCAGTAGACCACACAACAGGATTTGAAAAAGTTACAGGCAATTTCCTCAGCTAACTGTTTGCACATGACTTAATGTTGTCATATTACTCAATGTTCGATTACAGACTCCATTCTCTGAAATCAGGTAGTTTATGACCTCATTGGATATAGAAATCTGAGCATATCCCTTTTGACTTTTTTCTCTAAAACTTTCTCAAGAAGTTAGTTACAATGTAAAGCCTGTTATTCATCCTGTCAATGTCTAAATTCAGAAACATACAGAAAATTGACGACAACCTCAACTTAGTCTTAATATACATATTATGCTTTGGGGAATCAATGTAGATGTAAATTCCTATAATCTTCATATTTAAACCTCAATATCATCAGGAAACAAATGTACAGGTAATGTTGCAGTTTTAACTGGTTTCCATATAGCTTGGTCCCCTTTGACCTATTTTCAATTTTCTTACAAATTCTCTTATTTCTCATTTTTTCTTTGGTTTGCTAATGTTCCTTATTATTATTATAATAAAATCATTTTATATTTTCAGAAGAGTTGGAAAAATTGTATAATGAGTTCCTATTTACTCTTTACTTAGTTTCTCCTAAAGTTTACATCTTATGTAAACAATAGTACACTTATCACAACTCAGAAGTTGCTTAGAATCGGTATAATATTGTGAACTAAATAAAGCTTTAATTCAGAATTCACTAGTTTTTTCACTAATTTTCTTATATTTTGTGTTCCAACATTTACTATATACCATGTTCTATGTTGCTTTTTCATCTTAGTGTTCTCCAGTTTTGCGTTTTCAATGTTTGTTTATTTTTCATGGGCTCGACACGTTTGAAGTGTACTCTTCAAATATTTTGTACAATGTCCCCCAGTTTGGGTTTGTCTGCTATTTTCTCATGATTAACTAGATTAATGGATTTTGAGGGAAGAATACCACAGAAGTGAAATATCCATCTCATCACATCATCCCCATTCCTTTCTTTAATCCTAGCTTCCCTCAGTACTACTCTCACAAGCTTGATTTCTGAACTTGTTCTTGTTACAAGAACATCAACATATTCCAACTTCAGTAGGTATATTTTCCATGGATAAGGCTAGTATCTGGAATTAACACATTCTACCATTAACATCATGGTGCTTATTTGACCGGCATGACTTGAGAAAATTTATAGTAAAACAATGTCATGATTTCTAACAGTATTTTGTAAGGATTCATGTTAGTCACTGATTTAATGTATCTAAGACTTACTTTCCCCTTTCCCATTACAGAAAACTGCAGATTTTACATAAAAATCTCAAAAAAGGATTGTGTTTAATTATGAACCCAAATGATTGACATAAATTGGTAAATTCCCTTGAAAACCTAGACAACTCTTATTTAATATAAAAGTTTCATAATAAAAAATGAATTCAATGCCATATATTTTAATAATTGCTTCTCAAAATTTTTGAGCTAAATTAGAAAATCTATAATCAAGTGGATAAAATGCAAAAGTGCTATGATTCCAGTTAAGTTTCCTCTAAAAGTTATTTTGAATATTATGCTATATTGAGACTGATTGAAAGATAAGAACTACTTCTCATTAAGTCAAATTAGATATAATGGGGAACCACTTATCCTTCTATTACTTACAATTTTTCTTTCTTTTTTTTTTTTTCTGAGTTCTCACATGTACATAGATATACACTTCTTTTCTGACTTGAAAGAAAAACATTTCAAAAATATAGTAATGTATTAAACATGTTCATCACTTTAGTTAAATGATGAAATATTTAATCATGTAACATTTTGTAATGTGGGAGATGGCTTATTTCAATGCATAAGTACAGAAAAGAAATTAAAAGGTAGGTTATATAAAATTTAGATACAATTCTCCAACTTGTATATAAAAGGAAGTATAAGCTGTTAAGACAAACCAATATTACTCTTTAAAAAGGGTGATTCATATGTATCTATTTTCTAAGATAAAATGTTAACTTTTATTTTGTAATTTACGTATTTAATATAAATGCTATAACTAGAGTTCTGCAATCTTGCTGGAGATCTCACTTTAGGCTTTTTTGCTAATAGTTTTCTTAATGAGCTTCAGGTAGAATTAACTCGTTCAATTTATTTTTTAAATTGAGATAGCATTGTTCACATGACATTTTAAATATTACCTCTCTTCTTACAGATAACTTGAAGCTTTAATTTAAATTGTTTGATTGTGATGATGTGAATTGTAATTTTTCTAAATGGAAGTTATTTCCTGTTCATTCATTAACTTTTTTAACATAGCGATTATGATTCTTCTTATGATGGCAAAACCCCCCATGATGTGCTGTCATTGCTGTGACAGTGGCAATAAAAAATGGAAAAGAAGGAAACAGTGGTAGAGGAAGGGGGAAAGGAGAGATGTGGAAGGAAGAGAGAGAGAAGAGCTATGTTTCAAAAAGATAAGGGGAAATGTGTGATTTGGTTAGACTACGAATCTCAATTCATAATACACAAAATGCACCTTTTTATTCATGTTACACAAGTATAGATTTCCAACCAGTCAGTTGTTGCATGGAGTAGGACAGAAATACATAAATGTAAATGACGGACTCTGTAAAGCAAATAATAATATTAGCAACAATATATTTGTCACCTATATTTTTAATTTTAGAAAGAGCAGCTATTCTTTTTTTTATTGAGACATAATTAGCGTATAGCATTATATTAGTTTCAGGTATATAGCATAATGATTCAATTTATGTATATGTTGCAAAAGATAACCACAATAAATCTAGTTAATGTTTATCAGCACACATAGCAATATATTTTTTTCTTGTGAAGAGAAGTTTTAAAATCTACTCTCTTAGCAATTTTCAAATATATGATAAAGTATTATTAACTGTAGTTGCCATGCTCTACATTACATCTCCAGGACTTATTTATTTTATAACTGGAAGTTTACATGTTTTGACTGCCTTTGCCCATTTCACTATTCAAATAGAATAAAATAGAATACAGTAGACTAGAAGAAAATAGGCTAATCTTATTGTGGTTTGTTTGGTTTTTTTTGTAGTGGTTGTTTTATATATATATATATGTATCATCTTTCCTTAATTTCTCCATCTTCAACTTTTTGATATGCTCTAACTTTTAGAGTAAACAACACTAAATAAAAATAAGCAGTTACCTTGTCAACATGGTCAGTGTAGTTGCATAATTTATGTTCATGGACATACCTTATCTATTGCAAACTGAATGGTTGCCAAATGCTCCTAAATCATTACAATTTAATATATAACCCCTACTTCACTTTCCTCAGTAGAATATTTACCATAATAGGAAGAGTGAAAAGTGAACACTTAATAATTAATCCAATACTTTTTAGGTAAGACAAAATGGAAATAAAAATTTGAATGGCTTATTTGAATAATTCAAAATATGACTACGATATGCTTTAAGCAAGCATATTATTATACAGGCAGTCTATTCTGAATGTTTTTCACAGTTCATAGTAGATTTAAAATGAAAAAAAATATTTAAAAAACCCAGAAACCTTAATAGATATATCCTTCTGTTTCTGTACACAGCCAATTTATTCTAGACATAAACCCAATAAACCTAAAGACATATATATACATACATATATATGTTTTCCACAGCTTATAGCATATTCTACCATGTTTTGTAATGATATAAAAATTATCATTAACTAACATGCCTTAGCAAGAAATTTATGTCTTCTTTGTCTTTCTTTTCAAAATAAAATGGTAGGTCACTATCACTAAAACAATGGTACTTTTATCAACCTAAAAATTATTACCAGCTTTGCTTTAAGTCCTTGGGTCAGTTTATTTGGATATTCTCAACATTTACTAAATTCATCTTAGAATCATTAGATTAGAAGACTCCATAATAAATGTGAGTACAATTCTCTGACAAAAACAACTCATTGTTTTTAAGTGCTTAATATATTCTGTTTTGGGGCTTCCTTGGTGGTGCAGTGGTTAAGAATCTGCCTGCTAACACAGGGGACAAGGGTTCAAGCTTTAGTCCAGTAATATCTCACATGTCGCAGAGCAGCTAAGCCCATGCGCTGCAACTACTGAGCCTGCGTGCCATAACTACTGAAACCTGCACACTTAGAACCTGTGCTCTGCAACAAGAGAAGCCACCACAATGAGAAGCCTGTGCACCGCAAGGAAGAGCAGCCCCCGCTTGCATTACTAGAGAAAGCCGGTTTGCAGCAATGAGGTCCCAATGCAGCCAAAAAATAAAAATAAATAAATTTATATATAAAAAATATTTATATATATTCTGTTTTTTCCTGTCTTTTTGGTAAAGTTCTCTGATTAATTGTTGAATTCCTGTTTTGCTTTCTCTTATAGATAGAGCATAAATATTGTCTGAAAACAATTCTCTGCTACTGGTTAATTTTATATCTGAGTTCAGCACAGAATTCTATTCTATCAAGTTTCCACTACAGTACATTCTTTATTGATCAATAACTTTAACAGAAATAAATCTGCCTCCTTACTACTAAAAAGAATAACAGAACAGTAAACGAGTAGAACTAAATGAAGAATTCAATCAGATGCCACATTAACAAAACTGTAATGACAGGTCCCTCTTCTGTAAACAAGTACATATAATACAAATTATATAAAATATAAAGTGTCAGCCTCTTGAATTTGCCATTGTTATTTTCTCTGAGTGTGATTAATAAGAAATACTTTTGGCAAATATAATCAGTACATACCATGTTTGTTTCAATTCTATTTACTTGTCAGTCTCAGTAAGAAATTAGTAATTTGTATTTACAATCATTAAATGTTGAAATAATTTACCACAATGAGAGAAATAATGTATATGATTTAAATTAAATTCAATGAAAGCTCTTTTGCAGTCACAGATTGGAAAAAATTAAATGCTTCCTTTCAGTCCTAATCCAACCTGATACTTCTTAAACTAGAAAACCCAGACTCCTTAAGATGAAGATAATGATTCTCTGTGTCTGATGTGGAAAATAATATTTTCTTTTTCATCTATATTGACTGTAGAAAACCTCTTATGAGCACAGTAAAAAGGGTCTCAAAGCATTTTAGGAGATTTCGATCATGAAAAAATGGTAATCTTTAAAAAGCCTTCTCCTTATATTTGTTTCCATAATTCACATTTCTCTACTGCTGCCCTTGCTAATTCTACTGCAAAATGTTCAGACAAATGACTCTTTTCTCTTTTTTCTTAGTCAATATTAAAAGCTAATAATAAACACAAGTGCTTTCCATTTTCAGAGTGCTTTTTAAGTATATATCAACCTCAGCAAAGAGGAGAGGGAAATTAACATTATCTCCATTTTACAAAAAGGAAAACTAAAGAACACAAAGGAAAATGTTGAATGCTGATGCCAAAGTATAAGGCACAGAAATATATTAGAAAAATAATGTTTTTACAGGTTACTCAAAGAGCATTCAATTTCTTAAACATTAAAATGTCTGAGTGTCTATAGGGAAAGGCCACATAGAATACTCTTATGTACCATTACAAGGATACATATCATGTATCAACATGTGGCAATCATAGAATATATGCCCTTATATATACCTGTATATGTACTCTTTCAGAGAACCTTCTCTAATTGAACTCTGAATATTTATTTAATCTGTATGTTTGGGTGCATAGGTGTTTTGTGACAAATTAACACATACCAACACGGATCGAGTACCACTAATGTATATTTTCTGTTTCTCATACTTTTCTATGTGACTACATATCTTTGTTTAGACTCCTTGACTTCTTGATGGAAGAAGCTGTCTTTCACTGTCTTATTCCAGTGCACCCCACACAGGGGAAAAGTCTTTAACTGTGGGCACTCAATGTAGTAGACAATGGCTGGAGATGTTAGTGGGCCACTAAGTTTTAATAAATAATTCAAAGGCTACTGAGTATTAACAACTCAGTATTGAATGAAATGAAAAACAGACTGTCAAATTGGGTCAAGGAATCTTTGCCTACTGTGTAGCTTATGCTCCCAGTTATGTTCTTCAGGTACCAATACAAAGGAAACAGAATAGCACTGTAGTCACAATGTATGAGACAATAAATGTCATTTACTTATAAGAAATGTGGTAACAACTAATACTTGAAATCTTTGCTGTATCTCCTAGCTCAACACAAATACTACCTGACCAGAAAGATTTTTAACTTTCTAGTTCTCTGCAATTCTAGAAATTCCTAGAGTATTTACCTAGTAAAGTAAATCTATTCAATTCTAGGAGCCTAGGACACCCTGAATTTCATATACCTGTTGGACATTTGTATGTCTTCTTTGGAGAAATGTCTATTCAGGTTCTTTGACCATTTTTAATAGAGTTATTTGTGGGTTTTCTGCTATTGAGTAGTATGAGTTACTTACAGATTTTGGATATTAACTACTTATGTACAGTATACAAATATTTTTCCCATTACATGCATTACCTGTCATTTTGTTGATGGTGTCCATTGCTGTTCATAAACTGTTTAGTTTGATGTTTATTTTTGCTTTTGTTTCCTGTGCTTTTGGTGTCAAATCCAAAAAAATCTTTGCTAAGGCCAATGTCAACAAACTTTTCCTCTGTTTTCTTCCAGATGAAATTAGCATTTGAATTGATGGATTGAGTAAAGCAGATTGCTCTTTAATAGGGTGGGCATGATTCAGTCCACTGAGATGCTTATATAACAAAAAGGCAGAGGAAGGGAGAATTCACCATCTCTCAACGTGCCTGCTTGAGCTGAGATATCCATCTTCTCCTGTTCTCAGACTAGGATTTACATTGTTGGGCCTCTGGTTCTCAGGTCTTTGAGTTTTGACTAGAATTCACCACCATTGGTTCTCCTGGTTCTTAGGACTTTGGGATTGGACTGGAACTGCAGCCACCCATTTTCCTGGGTCTATAGCTTGCAGACTGAAGATCCTGGGACTTCTCAGCTTACATAATTGAGAGAACCAATTCCTATAATCTGCTCTCTCCATTAAGAAAATTTATTTGAACTCATT
>NW_020174043.1:582749-621558 GCF_003031525.2 Neophocaena asiaeorientalis asiaeorientalis | reverse complement strand
AGAGAGAGAGAGAGAGAGAGAGAGAGAGAGAGAGAGAGAGAGATACTGATATGCAAGGAAAACATAGAGCCTGAAATTCTATTTAGAAATTTCAAAAACATATTAAATACACATTAGCTTTTTTAGAGTTGAGGATTCTTCCAGTAAAAAAAAACAAAAAACAAGTTCTACTTTATTTTCTTAGCATTTGTCACTCATTTAACCTATAAAGTATTTTGGCACATAAATTTCTCAATGTTCTGGGAACACAGATGTATGATATTATAGTGTCCATGTTCTTACTGCATGATAAGTGAAGAGTAATTTTAAAAAATTTAGCCATAGGATAACATGATTGAATTTGTATTTTAGAAAGATCTATCTACTATAAGGAAATATGTTGTATTGAGACAGTCTAGATTCCCAAGCTAAAATAATGAAGATCTAGACAGAGAAAGAATCAGCATGCTGAAAAAGGATGGAACACATCTAAGGATTGTTAAGTGATTCAATATATCAAAAGTCTGACATTAACTAGATGAAAGATGTGATGAGGGATTCTCAAATGATCAGGTTTTATATTGAGAATAGGTAAATAGTATAACTACCAAAAAAGGAAACAAAAAAATAAAGTTAAGGAAAAGATGTTTGCTTTAATATTAGACAGTAAAGAGTTTGGAAAAGAACTAGGAAGGAACTTTTTTTTATCACAGAAATCAAGAAATTGGTGATTAGAAATGAATTTGCTGAAAATGTCAAATGCTACTTTGGAAAGAGATACAGCAATTCCTCAGAGTCAATTTGATTTTGCAATTAGCATTATAGTTATTGGAACAGTTTAGTTAAAGTCTTCCTTCAATAATTTTAAACACTCTATCATGTATCAAAATCATTGTAAAGACAGAATGGCATTGTAGTATCTATGAAAAGGTTGTATATGGACAGAATGTTTGTGTTCCCCTAAAATCCATATGTTGAAATCCTGTCTCCTAATGTGATAGCATCAGGAGTTGGGGCCTTTAAGAGATGATTAGGTTATGTGAGTAGAACTCTCATGAATGAATGAATTTAGTGGATACCCCAGAGAGCTCTCTCACTCCTTCCTCCATGTGAGGATACAGTGAGAAGAAGCTTATCTGTGAATCAAGAAGCAGTTTCTCATTACACACTGAATCTGCCAGTGCCTTGATCTTGGACTTGTCAGCCTCCAGAACTGAGAGAAAGAAATATTTGTTGTGTAGGTAACCTAGTCTATGGGATTTTCTGTTATAGCAGTCTGAATGAACTAAGATAGAAAAATATATAGGTGGGGGCACAGATAACCCCAAAATAGATACAGTTAAAAGCTCTGTGATCAAGGGTAGAAAGATATTTCTCAAACATGACACAGTTACGAAACATGAAGTGAAAGATTGATGTGATTATTTTTTTTATGAGGAGAGTCAATTTACCACTGAGTGCCATGAATATATTCAAATATGCCAACTTTTAGATGTTTTATATGCATTAAGTGAGAAATTTAAACATCCAAATATTGAGAAGATACAATGAAATGAAAAATTTTACATGAATGCAAAAATTTTTTAAAGGCCAACAAAATTGCAATGCATTTGGTAACATATAATAGAATTTATAATACATATATTCTACAAGATGAATTTTAGTCCTAAATATTCTGGAAAGAAATACATTTTTGCAAAAGGAAATAGTCTTAAAAATTTTTCTCAGCTATATTATTTCTTATATTCAAACGTAGAAGCAAGCAAATATTCCTTCAGGAAAACAATAGAGAAATTTTGACATATCATATTAATGAATTACTATAACATTTTATAAAGCCAGAATTAATTTCAAAAACATCAAATTGAGGAAAAAAGTGACTTTCAGAAAATAATATTTAGTATGATATGTACAAATGTTTACTGCAAAATATTTCTATATATTGTTTAAAGTATAAATAGAGAGATATGAGTGTCAATAACAAAAGTCAAATAAAGAATAGAGGTTATGTCTGGTGAAGAGAGAAAAAAGATATATATGTCTGGTAGAAGGAGGAACACAAGTCATTTCAAATATATTTATAACATGTTATGTCTCAGGTTGATTGTAATGTGAATACATGTTTAATACACATACACCCACACACACCTATTTACATACATGTGTTTATATATTTACTTTTTTTAACTAAAAAAATCAAGAAAATTAGAAATTAAAGTAAAAAGTTTTAAGTGGGTGAAAATATTATAAATGGGTGAAGGGGGTTAAAAAACACTACCTATAAAGGTACTAGCTATAAAATAAATAATTCATGAGGATGTAATGTACAGCATGGCCACTATAGTTAATAACACTGTATTGCATATTTGAAATAGTGAAGATAGTAGATATTAAAAGTTCTCATCACAAGAAAAATAATTTTGTAACTATGCAAGATGACAGATGTTAACTAGACTTATTGTGGTGATCATTTTGTAATGTATAAAAATATCAAATCATTATGTTGTACACCTGAAACTAGTATAATGTTATATGTCAATTATACCTGAAGTTCAAAAATAATTTTAAAAATAAAATGGAAAAATGTGGGAGCAGTAGAGTCAAGTAGCCTATGTGGCACCCCATGCTGATATTTAGTCATTTTGTGATGTTGAGCAATTCAATTACCCATTCTGTTCATCAAATTTCTTACCTTGAAATTGAGGTAACAATAGAAAATAGTTTATCAGTTTGCAGTGAGGATTGGTAAAGTCAAAATATGTCAAATACGGACTGATTTACATCAAAATGGCAGTTTGATGTACCTGGGGTTCACCTCTCCCCACAAGTACATCAAGAATACATCTATGATTGGAACAATTTGCACACAGCACCTGCTGAACACTAGCAGAGGATCTCAGACACCTAAAAGGACAAGAAAAGATCCCTGTGGAACTAGGTAAGATGAATGAAAAAAAAGGAAAAAAAAAGAAGAGGAAATGGGATAGCACCTGCAACCCTGCAGGGGAGCTGAAGGAGAAGAGAAGTTACCACACCCAGGAGGCCCCCTCACAGTGACAAGACATGATAAAATAGAAGGGGGGTTTTGGAGGCTATTGGAAGAAAGTGCAGTGGCCAGTCTGTGGTAGGCAAGACAGAATAAGGTGTGCACAGACAGTCTGTGCCACAGCCCTGGGCTCCCCAGCTTGAGACAGGTGTCTGCTGGTGGGGGCTGGTGTTGAAGTGAGGTGTTAGGAGAGTGGACCCAGGGAGACGACTGCTGTTGGCTGCATGGAGACAGTCTGAAGGGATGGGAGTGAGGAGCTCCACAGCTGGGAATGCTCCTGGAGAAAGCTCAGACTGCCTTGGAAGTTAGGCACCATTGTTGAATGGCACACAAGGGGCAGGGCTACCATCACAGCCCCTCTCCTCACACTCCAGCTCCTGCTTCCACAGGCACTGGGAGGGACTCCCACCAGAGTGAGCACACATGCCCCAGTCTGTTTTCACTTCCTGACATCCCAGCCTCCATGGGCACTAGAGGCGGATCCCATCAGAGCGAGCGTGTACGCTTTAGTCATAGCCTCCTATCCTTCTCCTGCCTGAGCAAGAATGCAAACCCCAATTGGTCACTGCCTTTTCCCCCTCCCACCTAAGTGAGCAAGTGTGCCCCTGCCAGTCACTGCCCTGCTTCTTCCTGCCAAAATGAGAAAGTCCCTCCAAGTCACTGCCTTCACCCCCCTCACCTGGGCAGAGAGCAGACGCCTTAGGTGGGGTCAGAAGCAAAGCTGAACCCCAGGGGCTGTGCTACTAAGGAAGAGGAAATGAAATCTCTCCATTCAGCTGCACAAGCTGTGGATTATACTTCCACAATAGGCTTGATATATCCAGTGACTGCAGAATATATGAATGGACAAGTGCTCCCAAAACTGAGAATAGTCTAGCTTTAGCAGCTGTGGAATTTGGGGGCACATATACATGGGAGTTGGGCCAGTTCAGAGTCTGTGTTGCCCCCACAGTGCCCGCAAGTGTCCAGAGACCTACCAAGAAGTATTGGAGGACCTCCTGGGGAAGTGGGGGTTGGTTGGGGCTCACAGTGAAGGCAAGAACACTGATAACAAAGGCTTGATAGAAATTTTTTTACTTTGTTTTGTTTTATTGTTGCTTTAATTAAATTAATTAATTAATTAATTAATTAATTTTTTGTGGTACGTGGGCCTCTCACTCTTGTGGCCTTTCCCGTTGTGGAGCACAGGCTCCAGACGTGCAGGCTCAGTGGCCATGGCTCATGAGCCCAGCTGCTCCGCGGTATGTGGGATCTTCTCGGACTGGGGCATGAACCCATGTCCCCTGCATTGGCAGGCGGACTCTCAACCACTGTGCCACCAGGGAAGCCCTAATTTTTTTTATTTTTAAGTTTGTTTTCATTTTTTAAATTTTATTTTATTTTATTTTTAATTTTATTTTCTATTTTCACTATTTTTTTAATTTTTAAATAAATTTTTTATTTTTCTATTTTTATTTTATTTTTATGTTTTGTTTTTAGCTTTTTTTTGTTTTGCTTTGCTTTTTCTGGCTTTCATTTGTTTTGTTTCTTTTTTTCCTATTTCTTTGTGTTGTCATTTTGTGTGTGTTTTTTGTATTCTTTGTTTTTGTTTTGTTTTGTTTGTTGTTTTTGTTAACATTGTTTTTATTATTTGTGTTGTCTTTTAGGTTTTTTGTTTGGTTGTTTTCTTTGTTTTTTTGTTTGTTTGCTTTTGTTTTTGTCTGTTTGGTTTTGTTTTTATTGTTTGTCTTGGTTGTTGTCTGCTTGTATTCTTTCCTTTATTTATTTATTTTTTTGGCCCTACCACACAGCTTGCTGGGTCTTGGTTCCCCAGCTGGGCGCTCAAACTTGAGCCCCCATGGTGGGACACCTAGTCCTGTCTTCAGGACCACAAGTGAATTCCCAGCCTCAGAGAATATTAATCATCATGAGCTCATCTGGAGGTTTCCATCTCAGTACCAAAACCTGGCTCCACCTAGCAGCCTGTAAGCTCCAGTGCTGGATGCCTCAGGCTAAGCAACCAGCAAGACAGGAACACAGCCCCACCCATCAGCAGACAGACTACCTAAGTCATACCAAGCTCACAGACACCCCAAAACACACCCCTCCCTTGACATGGTCCTGCCCACCAGAGGGACAAAACCCAGCTCCACTCACTAGAGCATAGGCACCAGTCACTCCCACCAGGAAGCCTACACAAGTCCCTGGAACAGCCTCACTCACCAGGGGGCAGACACCAGAAGCAAGGGGAACTATGACCATGCAGCCTGCAGAAAAGAGAGCACAAACACTGTATGTTTGACAAAATCAGACAACAGAGGGATATGTTGCAGATGAAGGGACAACATAAAAACCTACAAGACTAACTAAATGAAGAGGAGGTAGGCAATCTACCTGAAAAAGAATTCAGAATTCAGAGTTATGATAGGAAAGATATCCAAGATCTTGGAAATAGAATGGAGGCATGGATTGAGAAGATACAAGAAATGTTTAACAAGGACCCAGAAGAACTTAAAAACAATCAGTGGTGAATAATATAATAAATAAAATAAAAAATACAGGCTTCCCTGGTGGCACAGTGGTTGAGAGTCCACCTGTCAATGCAGGGGACACGAGTTCGTGCCCCGGTCTGGGAAGATCCCACATGCTGCAGAGCAACTAGGCCTGTGAACCATGGCCGATGAGCCTACGCATCCAGAGCCTGTGCTCTGCAATGGGAGAGGCCACAACAGTGAGAGGCCCGTGTACTGCAAAAAAAATTAAATACATAAATAAAAAATAAATAAAAAATACACTAGAAGTAATCAATAGCAGAATAACTGAGGCAGAAAAACAAATAAGTGAGCTTGAAGATAGAATGGTGGAAATCACTGCTGCAGAGCAGAATAAAGAAAAAAGAATGAAAAAAAAATGAGGACAGTCTCAGGGACCTCTGGGACAACATTAAATGCACCAACATTTGAATAATAGGGGTCCCAGAAGACAAAGAGAAAGAGAAAAGATCTTAGAAAATATTTGAAGACATTATAGTTGAAAACTTCCCTAATATGGGAAAGGAAATAGTCACCAAGGTCCAGGAAGTGCAGAGAGTCCTATAAGGATAAACCCAAGGAGAAACATGCTAGGACACATTAATTTATTAAATTAATTAATTAATTAATTTATTTTTGGCTGCATTGGGTCTTCGTTGCTGCACGCAGTCTTTCTCTTGTTGTGGCAAGTGAGGGCTTCGCTTCTTTGCAGTGCGTGGGCTTCTCATTGCAGTGGCTTCTCTTGTTGCAGGCACATGCTCTAGGTACACAGGCTTCAGTAGTTGTGGCTCATGGGTTCTAGAGCACAGACTCAATAGTTGTGGCACACAGGCTTAGTTACTTCACAGCATGTGGGATCTTTCCGGACCAGGGCTTGAACCCATGTCCCCTGCATTGTCAGGTGGATTCTTAACCACTGCACCATCAGGGAAGTCCAACACATGTTAATTAAACTAACAAAAATAAAATACAAAGAATAAAAATTAAAAGCAGGAAGGGAAAAGCAAAAAAATAACATACAAGGTAATCCCATAAGGTTATCATCTGGTTTTTCAGCAGAACCTCTGCAGGCCAGAAGGGTGTGACATGATATATTTCAAGTGATGAAAGGGAAAAATCTACAATGAAGATTACTCTACCCAGGAAGGATCTCATTCAGATTTGACAGAGAAATCAAAAGCTTTACAGAAAAGCAAAAGCTAAGACAATTCTACACCACCAAACCAGCTTTACAGCAAATGCTAGAGGAACTTCTCTAGGCAGGAAACACAAGAGAAGGAAAAGACCCACAAAAACAATTAAGAAAATGGCAATAGGAACATACCTGTCAATAATTACCTTAAATGTAAATGGATCAAATGTTCCAACCAAATGACACAGACAGGCTGAATGGATTAAAAAACAAGACCTGTATATATGTTGTCTACAAGAGACCCACTTCAGACCTAGGGACACATACAGACTGAAAATGAAGGGATGGAAAAAGATATTCCATGTAAATGGAAATCAAAAGAAAGCTGGAATAGCAATACTCATATCAGACAAACTAGACATTAAAATAAAGACTGTTACAACAGACAAGGAAGGAAACTATGTAATGATCAAGGGATCAATCCAAGAAAAAGATATAAAAAATGTAAATATTTATGCACCCAATATAGGAAAACTACAATATATAAGGCAACTGCTAATAACCATAAAAGGGGAAATCAACAGTAATGCAATAATAGTGGGAGACATTAACACCCCACTTACACAAATAGACAGATCATCCAGACAGAAAATTAATAAGGAATCACAAACCTTAAATGACACATTAGGCCAGTTAGACTTAATTGATATTTATAGGACATTCCATCTGAAAACAGCAGAATACTTTCTTCTCAAATGCACATGGAACATTCTCCAGGATAGGTCACATCTTGTGTGATAAATCAAGCCTTGGTAAATTTACGAAAATTGAAATCATATCAAGCATCTTTTCTGACCACAACACTATGAGATTGGAAATGAATTATATGGAAAAGAAAAACTATAAAAAACGCAAACTCATACAGGCTAACCAATATGTTACTAAATAATCAATGGATTTCTTCAGTGGAAGAAATCAAAGAGGGAATTAAAAAATACCTAGTGAAAAATTACAACAAAAACACAACAATCAAAAACCTATGGGATGCAGCAAAAGTAGTTCTAAGAGGGAAGTTTATAGCAATAAATGTTACCTCAGGAAACAAGAACAATCTCAAATAAATAACCTGTCCTTACACCTAAAGCAGCCAGAGAAAGAAGAACAAGAATCACTGAAAGTTAGTAGAAGGAAATAAATCATACAGATCAGAGCAGAAATAAATGAAATAAAGACCAAAAAAAAAAAAAAAAAAGAAAAAAAAAAAAAAAAAAAAAAAAAAAAAAAGGAAAGATCAATGAAACTAAAACCTGGTTCTTTGAGAACATAAACAGAACTGAAAAACCTTTAGCCAGACTCATCAAAAAAATGGGAGAGGGTTCAAATCAATAAAATTAAAAATAAAAAAGAAGAAATTACAATAGACACCACAGAAATACAAAGGATCATAAGAGATTACTACAAGCAACTAAACACAAATAAAATGGGCACCCTAAAGAAATGGACAAATTCTTAGAAAGATAGAAACTTCCAAGACTGAACCAGGAAAAATAGAAAATATGAACAGACCTATGACAAGTACTGAAACTGAAACTGTGATTAAAAATCTTCCAACAAACAAAACTCCAGGACCAGATGGTTTCACAGATGAATTCTACCAAACATTTAAAGAAGAGTTAACACCTACCCTTCTGAAAATCTTCCAAAAAATTGCAGAGGAAGGAATACTCTCTAGCTCATTCTACAAGGGCACAAACACCCTGATACCAAAATGAGACAAAGATACCAGAAGAAAAGAAAATTACAGGTCAATATTACTGATGAATTTAGATGCAAAAATCCTCAAAAAAATACAGCGAACTGAATCCAACAATACATTAAAAGATCACACACCCTGATCAAGTGGGATTTATCCCAGAGATGCAAGGATTTTTCAATATCTACAAATCAATCACTGTGATAGAGCACATCAACAAATTGAAGAATAAAAAAAATATGATCATCTCAATAGATGCAGAAAAAGCTTTTGATAAAATTCAACACTGATTTATTATAAAAAACTCTCCAGAAAGTGGGCATAGAGTGAACCTATCTCAACATAATAAAGGCCATATATGACAAACCCACAGCAAATATCATTCTCAATGGTGAAAAACTGAAAGCATTTCCTCTAAGATCAGGAACAAGACAAGGATGTCCACTCTCATCACTATTTTTCAACATACTTTTGGAAGTCCTAGCCACAGCCATCAGAGAAGAAAAAGAAATAAAAGGAATCCATATGGGAAAAGAAGTAAAACTGTCACTCTTTGCAGATGACATGATACTATACATAGAAAACCCTAAAGATGCTATCGGAAAACTACTAAATCTCATCAGTAAATTTGGCAAATTTGCAGAATACAAATTAATATACAGAAATCTCTTGCATTCCTATATACTAACAATGAAATATCAGAAAGAGAAATCAAGGAAACAGTGCCATTTATCATTGCATTAAAAAGAATAAAATACCTAAGAATAAACCTACCTAAAGAGGCAAAAGACCTAAACCAAATACGACACAAACAGATGGAGAGGTATACCATGTTCTTGGATTGGAAGAATCAATATTGTCAAAATGACTGTACTACTCATAGCCATCTACAGATTCAATGCAATCCCTTTCAAATCACCAATGGTATTTTCACAGAGTTAGAACCAAAAATTTTATGATGGAAACACAAATGACCACAAATAGCCAAGGTAAATTTGAGAAAGAAAACGGAGCTGGAGAAATCAGGCTCCCTGACTTCAGAATATACTACAAAGATACAGTTATCAAATCATTATCATACTGGCACAAAAACAGAAATATAGATCAATGCAACAGGATAGAAATTCCAGAGATAGACCCATGCACTTATGGTCAACTAATCTATGACAAGGAAGGCAAGAATATAGAGTGGAGAAAAGACAGTCTCTTCAGTAAATGGTGCTGGGAAAACTGGAGAGCTACATGTAAAATAATGAAATTAGGACACACCGTAACACTATATATACAAACAAAAAAAAAAAAACTCAAAATGGATAAAGACCAAAATGTACGGCTGGATACTATAGAATACTTAGAGGGAAACATATGCATAACACTCTGACATTAAAAAAACAAACAAACAAAGAAAAGCAATATCTTTTTTGATCCATCTCCTAGAGTAATGAAAATACAAACAAAATAAACAAATGGGACCTAATTAAACTTAAAATCTTTTGCACAGCAAAGGAAACCATAAACAAAAGACAACCCACAGAATGGGAGAATATATTTCCAAAGGAAATGACTGACAAGGGATTAATCTCCAAAACATACAAATAGCTCATGCAGCTCAATATCAAAAAAACAAAGAACACAATCAGAAAATGGGTGGAAGATCTAAATAGACCTTTCTCCAAAGAAGACATACAGATGGCCAAAAGGAACATGAAAAGATGCTCAATATTACCAACTGTTAGAGAAATACAAATCAAACTACAATGAGGTATCACCTCACACCAATCAGAATGGCCATCATCAAAATATTTACAAACAATAAATGCTGGAGAGGGTGTGGAGAAAAAGAACCCTCCTACACTCTTGGTGGGAATGCAAACTGGTACAGCCACTATGGAGAACAGTATGGAGGTTCCTTATGAAACTAAAAGTAGAGCTACCTTATGATCCAGCAATCCCACTCCTGGGCATATATCTGGAGAAAACCATAATTTTAAAAGGTACATGCACCCCAATGTTCTTTGCAGCACTATTTAAAATAGCCAGGACATGGAAACAACTTAAATGTCCGTCAACAGAAGAATGGATAAAGAAGATCTGGTACATATATACAATGGAATATTACTCAGCCATAAAAAAGAACAAAATAATGCCATTTGCAGCAACATGGATGGACCTAGAGATTCACCTCTTGTCATACTGAGTGAAGTAAGTCAGACAGAGAAAGACGAATATCATATGATATCACTTATATGTGGAATCTAAGTAAAGTCTACAAATGAACTTATCTACAAAACAGAAATAGAGTTTTATATGTAGAAATTAAACTTATGGTTACCTGGGGGTAAGGGGAGGCATAAATTGGAAGTTTGGGATTGACACATACACACTACTATATATAAAATAGCTAACTAATAAGGACCTACTGTATAGCACAGGGAACTTTACTCAATACTCTGAAATGGCCTATATGGGAAAAAAATCTAAAAAATAGTGGATATATGTATAACAGATTCACTTTGCTGTACACCTGAAACTAACACAACATTTTAAATCAACTATACCCCAATACAAATCTAAAAAAAATTTAAATAAAAAAAATAATTATATGTACAAAGCTATAAACTAAAAACAAACAAAAAATATATATGTCAAATGTTGAAATCAGTACTCAGCATGAACTAACATAAATTACTTTTTAAATGGACAAAGAAAGCAAAAGGAGATTATTAATGAATGTAGTTTATACACTTGAGGAAAAGAGAGATCAATCTATAAGGAAATGGATACCCAAAAGTCTTAAAAATTAATCTTCCCAAGTCAATATATATGCAGGCATTAAGATAAGTGCAAGTAGTGAAATGATGAAAAAAATAGAGAACTTATTCTCAATAAACATACTTTTTTATAGGGTTTCTCAATATGGGGTCCATGACAGGGATTCAGGGATCTTTGACTCCATATTATTGAATGCAAAATAATTCTGTGGCATGTGGTGTCATACGAAATTTTTCAGAATCTTCAAGGAGTCAGTGACCCAAAAGAATTGAGATACTTGGAAATAATTTTCATATATGTAAACAATTGTGCTAAAGTATGGTAGATGCTAATATAAAAATAGTGTAGAGTGATAGTACAGAGAAGGTGACCATCTCCATTCTGTGAGTCTTAAAAGGAGTTCACAATGGAAATCGTACTGGCACTAAAATCTATAGTAGTTTCCCCATATAATACTACTTACAAAAAACACTCAAGATGAAAAAATAAAATTAATTTAGAGAAATCCAACTGGTTTGCTAAAGTTGAAACATAATGCACAGGGAGGGGCATTGGATAAAGAAGATTAGAGTTGGGTTATGACATGCTGTAGATTGGTTGCTGTCAATATTCCTTCCAAAGCTTTTTAGATCTCTTGTAACCTGAGAACTTAAAGCAATTGACCTGTGATCCATTCACTGGGGGGACATCACTGGGGTGAAGAAACAAAAGCAGGTGACATCGTCTACTTTTCTAGTCAATTTCCTTCCAGGTAAATAGGCTGATTATATTTACAAGGAAGAAAAAAAATGTATCTATTGAATGTCTGCAGATAAAGGGACATTTATGGTTAATTAACCAATAATTTATGAGGTTTGTCTTCCTGGTGATTCATGTAAACTACTCCCACCTCTAGAGTATAAGATTAGATGCTTTGTAATTTAAATGTTTCTCTCCCTATGTGAGGTAACTCCAGGAACTTCAGTTAGAGACCTCATGCATTACTCTGTGCCCGAGGTGCAGGTGTTGTAGAGGCCCATGATATCCCGTATCCTTAAAATTATTAGTAAATCTTGATGCTGGGTAAGACCTTTGATTAGCACAATCTGATTTGACAGTCTGATCCTTTGTGTCTCACACAGTGATTCTAAACACCCACCCCACAAACAAGGACCCTCACCTTCAGGTAGGACAACAGCTGAAGTATACTTTCTGCCCCATCAGGCTGTAGTGACGTTTTGGATTGAAACTGCACTTCGTTAGACTTCTTCCCTTTCCCCTGTTCTGATTCCTTCACTCCCTCATCAGTTTATCTTGGTAGCACTTCCTCAATAAATTACTTGCATCTAAACATTTGTTTTAGCATCTGTTTTTCAAAAACCTGACCTTCTACAGACTGCATATAATGAGATATTTAGACTTTAACATGACTTTAATGCACACAGAAAATGGAAACCACTGAAGGATTTGGAATAGAAAAATAATCCCCCAAATTATGAGAAAATGACAGAAGTGAGCTGCGATACTTGTCAAAGAAGAAAGCACTGTTTTTCATTTTAGTACTGACTTCTGTCCTTTGTTTTTTATCAGTTCTTCGCTTTACTCTTTGCAGTGTCCCTGAAGCTCAATGAAATGAATGTGGAATTTGAAGGACAATTCAGTTTTTAAAAAGAGCAGCACTTTTAAACTATTGAAACAAAACAAAATAAAGTATGTTATAATCAGTAAATATTTTTCTCTTTAACATTCTACAAATGCCAATATATAAATTAAATTTTAACTCCCGTGAAGCACCAATTGAAAAAGCAATTTTGTGAAGAGTGTAGAACTAATAAAGTTTAATAAGGATTGTTGGAACATCAGTTCATTTCTCCAAACACCTGAGAGACCTCTCAGGCTTAATTGAGTCAAAATAACTTCTCAATTCAAGTTGACCCAATATTGTGTTCATTATTTCGATTAGGTGACAGCAGTGAATACGAAGAAGTAAAGAAATCGGGGGTGGGGGTAGAAACAAATATTCTGAAATTAATTTTTTTATTAAGAAATGTTTAAAAATCTGATATATATAACCAGTGAAATGAGAATAAAAAATTTATTTCAAAGTTGTAAAGACTGATGAATTTTCTCTGTATATAGAGCCATAAGAACATTTTAAATCTTAGATAATAAATGCCTGGCTAGAATCATCTAGGAAAAAGATAAAGAATTGTTATGTGTTAGTTGTTTAATGCCATAAACTAATGCATTTAACTCAAGTATGTCTCTGATAAGAACTGAAAAAGGAAATTTAGTTAAATTTTAACCAAAGACTGTCAGTAAGGAAGCTTATGAAAACATATGCTCTTATGGAATAACAAAGGTGGAATCAAGGAAAAAAAAAAAAAGATTGAACTACAATGACACTTACTATTTATGCAAAGGCAATATATCTTGTTGAACAGCAAGGAATATAAATTCTTTCTCTCTGGGTTTAATTCTTAGATCAGATATTTATTAACAGTATGATTTTGGGTTAGACATTTAACTATATGTCATGCTCCATTCTTTAAATTAGAGATAATAATAGTACCTACCTCACAGGATTATTAAGGATAATATACACAAAGCACTTAGAATATTGTAAGGATTATATGTAAAGCATTTAAAATGGGGCTATTACAGAGTAAGCACCATATAAATGCTATACTCTGTTATTACAAAGATTATTAATTAATGTTTATACCTGAATAATGACTGAGGAATAAAACAAGGTGCAAAACAGTGTTTGTAAATGTTAAATATAAAAAATGTTTAAATAGCACATATGCAAAATATGCTAATACTTAAGTAGAAAACTAAAGCTGTCAGACCTTTAATGTTGACTTCTTATTAAGCAAATAATGCACCTGTAAATATTGGAATTTTCTTCCTTGAATTTGTTCTCTCTTTAGTCACCGGCATTTTTAAATGCTTATGTAAGAATGTTGCTTCAAAATATTTTTATGGGATAATATGTCCACCTAAGCAAATGAATTCACTAATATGGATGAAAAATATAAAAATTACAGCATTTAATGTCAATTAATATATTAATTAAACTACTCATTATTTAACTTCTGTTTTGTTTCTAACACTATGTTCAGTGATAATATGGAAATGAATATGACAAACTTCCTGCTGTGATACAAGTTTACCACCTATTAAAGTAGACAGACATCCCTAGTTCTTACATATTCTGATAGGGTTAGAGTAATGTTTTGTCCAGGGAAACAAAATAATGAAGCCCTTCACCTTGCCAGTGGAACCAAATATGGCTTTCCATAACTGAAAATTATTGCAATGAATTTGAATTAAGGTCTTCATATTAATTATTTCTACTGTAAAATGAGTATACAATACTTAAGAGCCTCATAAACAACACCCATCATGTATGTTTTAGGTGTCTTTATTTAGGAACTCCAAAACAATTTTGAACCAAATATAAAATATCTGACAACAAAATTGACCTTGATTTAATGCCAGAATTCATTCCACAGTACTGACAGAAGTGAAAGTTTAAGTACTCTACAGATATTACTAAATGCAAACTTGTGAAATTTACAAACCTCTTTGAGTTTACACATTTGTGAAATAGGGAGAGTAACATAAAGTTAACTTCTGACATTTTAGTACAAAGTACAAGGCCTGGAATATAGTAGGTATTCAAGATGTGGTGGCTAATATCTGTGTTGTTAAATTATTATTAGTGTTAGGAGAGAATTAAATTTAAGTTAATGACAATAACCATGCAAAAAGATAACTCTCTTCTTTATTATTATATTCTTTTCTAGAATTAATGATAACCCAGCACAAATCTGTGTCCTTCAGAGTAGCTTCATATTACAAAAATGACCAAGGAATACATATTTTTCTGGTTCTAGCCAGAAACTTTAAAAAAACATGATATTTCTGCTTTGAGGTGTTGCTCATAAATTCCTTGGAGAATCTTGGGAATGTTACTGTCAATCAATTCAAATGAATAACTGTACATATATACAGTCTTTACATAAAATTCCATGGAGCTAAATTTAAGAAACATAGACACACATAAACACATACATACACATATGTATGTATGTATATACCTTGAGCTCACAGTACCCAAAACTAAGGCATCAAATATCATGTCAGAATTCTTGATCTGAATCCTCTATATATGTCTTACTTCAGAACTTAAAATTAGCTTTATCTTTGTGTGAATTTCTTAGCTATAGGAAACATTATACAATCACCTTTGCACTTTCTGAAATGTCATGCTTTTTGGTAAATCTGTGAAAAACCATAGAGCATAAAGATCCCTTCTTTGAATTCACTTATTTGAAACTGAATGCTTTTTCTCTATGTTAGGAAATCACAGAGAGTATATTTTTGGTAAGTTATGGTTTTAAAATTTAGCATTAAAAAAATAGTTAACATATTGCAGTTGTATCCTTTTAATGCAATGAATATTAAACAAGAAGAATAGCCGTGATAGGAAAATGGTAAAGTGTCTGTCAATGGTGATATTGGCCTCTGAGCAATGTTCTCCTAAGCATGGCTCTCTTAGCTTGCAGAGAAAGATTTAAGAGCAATTAAAAAGTCAACTTGACTCGGAGACATTGGAAGTGTGAATTGGTAAGGCAAACTAAGATAAGCAAAAATTGGCAACAAAGTCGAATTCTTAAACTCAGAATTTTACTTTTAAGTTTCAACCCTGTTTATGATGCTTAATGTTCACAATTCTCTTGTCTCTATATAAACCACCTTGTTTATCTTTCATTTTTTAGTGAAGCATAAGTTTGATTTTGACAGATTTAATTGAGCATCAACTGTCTACCTTATCCTGGTATTTCAATGGTGGAGAGAGGTGTCCAGAGCCATGCTAAAAATTATCTAATTAGATTTTAATATCAAAATAGTATAACCTTTTTGTACATCAGAAATAGTCCAAAAAATCTCCTTTCCATTTTTAAAATGTACATTATCAATGAAGAAAGTTGTATTTAGTTGTAATAAAAACTTTGTGATATGTGGAGTGAAGGAGAGCCTTCATACAGATTTTTTTCATCTGTTTCATTACCCTCCAGATTTATGAGTATTCTAGGCAAGAAAAATGAAAAAGACAAAAAGAAAACAAACAAAAAAACTAATATAAATACACATACTTTATTTAAAAAATAGGAACTCATTCAAACCCACTAGTAACAAAAATGCAAATTAAACAAGGCATGTTATTTTTCTTATAAAATTCAGAAAAATATCCACAAAAGATGAAGAGATGGTGGTTCATTTCATTATTCATTAAATATGTATTGGGTACATACAGTGAAACACCGTTTGAAATTTTAGAGGTGTATCTATAACAATGACAAAATACTTGCTCTCATAGATTTTTGTATTCCAGTGAGAGAATACAGAAAATAAGTACCTGAATAAACAATAAAAATACATTCAGGAATATATGAATTATGTGAAGAAAATTAAATAAGGCTACATGACAGAGAATGACTATGTTGGGAGAAGCTATTTTTGCGTGAGTATTTAGTGAAAGCTTCTCTGAGGAGGTACTTCTTTATCTATGGTGAATAACAAGAAGCCAGCCTTGAGGAAAACATATTTTGTTTGTTCATTTGTTTGTTTTCCAAGCACAGGAAACTGCTAGAGTTATACCATAGCTATACCATCTCTATTGAGATGATCATATGATTTTTATTCTTAAATTTGTTAATGTAATGTGTCACATTAATTGATTTGTGGTTATTGAACCCTCCTTGCATCCCTGGGCTATATCCCACTTGATCATGGTGTATGTTCATTTTAAAATTGAATTTGGTTTGCTAATCTTTCATTGAGAATTTTTACATGTATGTTCATCAGTGATGTTAGCCTGTAATTTTCTTTTTTTGTGATATCTTTGTCTGGTTTTGGTATCAAAGTGTTACTGGATTCATAGAATGAGTTAATAAACATATCTTCCTGTGCAATTTTCTGAAATACTTTGAGGAACATAGGTGTTAACTCTTCTCTAACTGCTTGGTAGAACTCACCTATGAACATATCCAATCATGAACTTTTTTCTGTTGGTAGTTTTTAAACAACTGATTTAATTTTAATACTGGTAATTAGTGTGTTCATATTTTCTATATGTTTCTAGTTCAGTCTTGAGAGATTGTACATTTCTGGGAATTTATCCTTTTCATCTGCCTTGTCTTTTTATTGGCATATAATTTCTCAGGGTAATCTCTCACAATTCTCTGTTTCTGTGGTATAAATTATAACTTCACCTTTTTTATTTCTGACTTTATTGATTTGGGCCATCTCTTTTTTTTTTCTTTTCTTTTTCTTGATGAGTCTAAAGGTCTATCAATTTTGTTGGTTTCACAGAAACAGCCTTTTGTTTCACTGATCTTTTCTATTGTTTTCTTGTCTCAATTTCATTTATTTCTCTCTGATCTTTATAATTTATTTTTTTCTACTTTGTTATTGATTTTTTCTTCCTTTTCTAGTTCCTTTAGATATAAGGTTAAGTTGCTTATTTGAGATTTGTTGTTTGCTGAGATAGGCATGTATTACTATAAACTTGCCTATTAGAACTGCTTTTGCTGCATCCCATAAATTTTGGATTACTGTGGATTTGTTTTCATCTACTTCAGGAGATTCCAGGTTTTTTGTTTTTTTTTAAATTTCTTCTTTGATTTCTTCAGTGATCCATTTATTGCTTAGTCTGCATATGCTTGTGTTTTTTGCAGTTTTATTTCTTGTAGTTGATTTCTAGTCTCACAGCATTGTGGTCAGAAGAGATGTTTAATATTATTTCAATTTTCTTAAATTTACTAAGATTTGTTTTGTTGCCTACTCTGTGATCTATTCTGGAGACTATTCCTTGCACACTTGAAAGAAATGTGTATGTGTGTGTGTATGTACTTAAAAAGTCAGTGGAGCTTCAAGATGGCAGAAGAGTAAGATGTGGAGATCACATTCCTCCCCACAAAAACATCAGAAATACATCAACATGTGGAAAAACTCTTACAGAGCACCTACTGAATGCTGGCAGAAGACCTCAGACGTCCTCAAAACCAAGAAACTCCCACATACTTGGGTAGGGCAAAAGAAAAAAGAAAAAACAGAGATAAAAGAATAGGGACAGGACCTGCACCAGTGGGAGGGAGCTGTGAAGGAGGGAAGGTTTCCACACACTAGGAAGCCACTTCGTGGGTGGAGACTGCAGGTGGTGGAGGGGTGAAGCTTCAGAGCCATGGAGGAGAGCACAGCAACAGGGGTGCAGAGGGCAAAGTGGAGAGATTCCTGCACAGAGGATTGGTGCCAACCATCACTCACCAGCCCGAGAGGCTTGTCTGCTCACCTGCCAGGGCAGGCAGGGACTGGGAGCTGAGACTCCATCTTCGGAGGTCAGATCCCAGGGAGAGGACTGGTGTTGGCTGTGTGAACACAGCCTGAAGTTGGTTAGTGCAACACAGATAGCCAGGACGGAGTCCGGGGAAAAGTCTGGAGCTGCCGAAGAGGCAAGAGACTTTTTCTTGCCACTTTGTTTCCTGGTGCTCAAGGAGACGGGATTAATAGTGCCACATAAAGGATCTCCAGAGATGGGTATGAGCTGCTGCCATCAGTGTGGACCCCAGAGACGGGCATGAGATGTTAAGGCTGCTGCTGCAACCACCAAGAAGCCTGTGTGCAAGCACAGGTCACTATCCACACTGCCCCTCCCAGGAGACTGTATGGCCTGCCACTGCCAGGGTCCTCTGATCCAGGGACAACTTCCCCAGAAGAACACACGGCATGCCTAATGCTGGCCTCTGTGGCCACAGGCTCAACCTGCATTCCATAACCCTCCCTCCCCCCTGGCCTGAGTGAGCCAGAGCCACCGAATCAGCTCCTCCTTTAACCTCATCCTGTCTAAGCGAAGAACAGATGCCCTCAGGTGACATACATGCAGAGACAGGGCCATATCCAAAGCTGAACCCCAGAATCTGTGTGAACAAAGAAGAGAAAGGGAAAACTCTCCCAACAGCCACAGGAGCAGTGGATTAAATCTCCACAATCAACTTGATGTACCCTGCAACTGTGGAATAACTGAAGAGACAATGAATCATTCCAAATTTAGGAGGTGGATTTTGGGAGCAATGATATATATATTTTTTTTTCCCCTTTTTCTCTTTTTGTTAGTGTGCATGTGTATGCTTCTGTGTGTGATTTTGTCTGTATAGCTTTGCTTTTACTATTTGTCCTAAGGTTCTGTCTGTCCATTTACCTTTTATTTTGTATTTTTCTTAGTATAGTTTTTAGCGCTTGTTATCATTGTGGATTTGTTTCTCGGTTAGGTCACTCTGTTCTTTCTTTTGTTCCTTTTTTAATATTTATTATTTAAAACAAATTTTTTAATAACTATTTTTTATTATTTATTATAATTATTTTATCTTCTTCTTTCTTTCTTTCTTCTTTTTCTCTCTTTTTTTTTTTGAGCCGTGTGGATGACAGTCTTTTGTGCTCCAGCCAGGGGTCAGGTCTGTGCCTCTGAGGTGGGAGAGCCAACTCCAGGCCGTTGGTCCACAAGAGACCTCTCAGCTCAATGTAATATTAACTGGCAAAAGTCTCCCAGAGATCCACACCTCTATGCCAATACCCAGCTCCACTCAACAACCAGCATGCTACAGTATTGGACACACTATGCCAAACAACTAGCAAAACAGGAACACAACCCCACCCATTAGCAGAGAGGCTGCCTAAAATCATAATAAGGCCACAGACACCCAAAAATACACCACCAGACGTGGACCTCCCCACCAGAAAGACAAGAACCAACCTCATCCACCAGAACATAGGCACTAGTCCCCTCCAACAGAAAGACTACACAACCCACTGAACAAACTTTAGGCACTAGGGCAGACACCAAAAACAACAGGAACTATGAACCTGCAGCTTGCAAAAAGGAGACCCCAAATGCAGTAAGATAAGCAAAATGAGAAGACAGAAAAACACACAGCAGATGAAGAAGCAAGGTAAAAACCAACCAGACCTAACAAATGAAGAGGAAATAGGCAGTCTACCTGAAAAAAAGATTCATAATAATGATAGTAGAGATGATCCAAAACCTTGGAAATACAATTGAGAACATACAAGAAACGTTTAACAAGGATTTAGAAGAACTAAAAAGCAAACAAACAGTAATTAACAACACAATAAATGAAATTAAAAATTTTCTAGAAGAGATGAATAACAAAATAACTGAGGCAGAAGAAGGGATAAGTGACCTGGAAGATAAAAGAGTGGAAATAACAAATGCAGAGCAGAATAAAGCAAAAGGAATGAAAAGAAATGAGGACAGTCTTAGAGACCTCTGGACAACATTAAATGCACAAAGATTCGAATTATAAGGGTCCCAGAAGAAAAAGAGAAAAATAAAGCAACTGTGAAAATATTTGAAGATATTATAGTCGAAAACTTCCTTAATATGGGAAAGGAAATAGTTAATCAAGTCCAGGAAGCACAGAGAGTCCCATACAGGGTAAATCCAAGGAGAAACACACCATGACACATATAAATCAAAGTATCAAAAATTAAATACAAGGAAAACATATGAAAAGCAGCAAGGGAAAAGAAACAAATACCATACAAGGGAATCTCTATAAGGTTAAGAGCTGACCTTTCAGCAGAAATTCTGGGAGCCAGAAGGGAGTGGCAGGACATATTAAGTAATGAAGGGGAAAACCTATAATCAAGATTACTCTATCCATCAAGGATCTCATTCAGATTTGATGGAGAAATTAAAACCTTTACAGACAAGCAAAAGCTAAGAGAATTCAGCACCACATAACCAGCTTTAAAACAAATGATAAAGGAACTTCTCTAGGCAGGAAACACAAGAGAAGGAAAAGACCTATAATAACAAACCCAAAACAATTAAGAAAATGGTAATAGGAGTATATTTATCGATAATTACCTTAAGTGTAAATGAATTAAATCCTCCCAAAAAAAGACATAAACTGGCTGAACGGTTACAAAAACAAGACCCATATATCTGCTGTCTACAAGAGACCAACTTCAGACCTAGGGACACATACAAACTGAAAGTGAGGGGATGGAAAAAATATCTAATGCAAATCAAAAGAAAGCTGTAGTAGCAATTCTCATATCAGACAAATTAGACTTTAAAGCAAAGACTATTACAAGAGACAAAGAAGGACACTACATAATGATGAAGGGATCAGTCCAAGAAGAAGATATAATAATTGTAAATATTTATGCACCCAACATAGGAGTACCTCAATACATAAGGCGAATACTAACAGCCATAAAAGGGGAAATCAACATTAACACAATCAGAGTAGAGGACTTTAACACCCCCATTTCACCAATGGACAGATCACCCAAAATGAAAATAAATAAGGAAATACAAGCTTTAAATGATACATTAAAAAGATGGACTTAAGTGATACTTATAGGGCATTCCATCCAAAAACAACAGAATACACTTTATTCTCAAATCAAGCCTTGGTAAATTTAAGAAAATTGAAATAATATCAAGTAAATTTTCTGATGACAATCCTATCTGACTAGGTATCAATTACAGGAAAAAATCTGTAAAAACTACAAACACATGGAGGCTAAACAATGCACTACTTAATAACCAAGAGATCACTGAAGAAATCAAAAAGGAAATCATAAAATACCTAGAAACAAATGACAATGAAAACACGATGACCAAAAATGTATGGAATTCAGCAAAAGCAATTATAAGAGGGAATTATATGGCAATGCAATCCTACCTTAAGAAACAAGAAACATCTCAAATAAACAACCTAATCTTACACCTAAAGCAATTAGAGAAAGAAGAACACAAATACCCCAAAGTTAGCAGAAGGAAAGAAATCATATAGATCAGGGCAGAAAAAAATGCAAAAGAAATGAAGGAAATGATAGCAAAGATCAATAAACTTAAATTGGGTTCTCTGAGAAGATAAACAAACTTGATAAACCATTAGCCAGACTCATCAAGGAAAACAGGGAGAAGATTCAAATTAATAGATTTAGAAATGAAAAAGAAGTAACAACTGACACTGCAGAAATACAAAGGATCACGAGAGATTACTGCAAGCAACTGTATGCCAATAAAATGGACAAGCTTGAACAAATGGACAAATTCTTGAAAAGGCACAACCTTCCAAGACTGAACCAGGAAGATATAGAAATTATGAACAGACCATTCACAAGCATTGAAATTGAAACTGTGATTAAAAATCTTCCAAAAAGCAGAAGCCCAGGACCAGACGGCTTCAAAGGTGAATTCTACCAAAAATTTAGAGAAGAGCTAACACCAACCTTCTCAAACACTTCTAAAATATAACAGAGCGAGGAAAACCCACTAAACTCATTCTACAAGGCCCCCATCACCCTGATACCAAAACCAGACAAAGATGTCACAAAGAAAGAAAACTACAGGTCAATATCACTGATGAACATATATGCAAAAATCCTCAACAAAATACTAGCAATCAGAATCCAATAGCACATTAAAAGGATCCTACACCATGATTAAGTGAGGTTTATCCCAGGAATGCAAGGATTCTTCAATTTATGCAAATCAATCAATGTGATACACCATATTAACAAATTGAAGGAGGAAAGCCATATGACCGTCACAATAGATGCAGAGAAAGCTTTTGACAAAAGTCAACACCCATTTATGATAAAATCCCTCCAGAAAGTAGGCATAGAGGGAAGTTACCTTAACATAATAAAGGCCATATATGACAAACCCACAGCCAACATCATCCTCAATGGTGAAAAACTGAAACCATTTCTACTAAAATCAGAAACAAGACAAGGTTGCCCATTCTCACCACTATTATTCAACATAGTTTTGCAAGATTTAGCCACAGCAATCAGAGAAGAAAAAGGAATCCAAATCAGAAAATAAGAAGTAAAGATGTCACTGCAGATGACATGACAATATACATATAGAATCCTAAAGTTGCTACCAGAAAACTACTAGAGCTAATCAATGAATTTTGTAAAGTAGCAAGATACAAAATTAATGCACAGAAATCTCTTGCATTCCTATACACTAATGATGGAAAATCTGAAAATGAAATGAAAAAAACACTCCCATTTACCTTTGCAACAAAAAGAATAAAATACCTAGAAATAATCCTATGTAAGGAGACAAAAGATCTGTATGCAGAAAATTATAAGACACTGATGAAAGAAATTAAAGATGATACAAATAGATAGAGAGATATACCATTTTCTTGGATTGGAAGAATCAACATTGTGAAAATGACTCTACTACCCAAAGCAATCTACAGATTCAATGTAATACCTATCAAACTACCACTGGCATTTTTCACAGAACTGGAACAAAAGTTTTCCCAATTTGTATGGAAACACAAAAGACCCCGAATAGCCAAAGCAATCTTGAGAAAGAAAAACAGAGGTGGCGGAATCAGGCTCCCTGACTTCAGACTATAGTACAAAGCTACAGTAATCAAGACAGTATGGTACTGGCACAAAAACAGAAATATAGATCAATGGAACAGGATAGAAAGCCGAGAGATAAACCCATGCATATATGGTCATGTTATCTTTGATAAAGGAAGCAAGATTATACAGTGGAAACAAGACAGCCTCTTCAATAAGTGGTGCTGGTGAAACTGGACAGCTACATGTAAAAGAATGAAATTAAAACACTCTCTAACACCATACACAAAAATAAACTCAAAATTGATTGAAGACCTAAATGTAAGGCCAGACACTATCAAACTCTTTGAGGAAAACAGGCAGAACACTCTATGACATAAATCACAGCAAGATCCTTTCTGACCCACCTCCTAGAGAAATGGAAATAAAAACAAAAATAAACAAATGGGACCTAATGAAACTTCAAAGCTTTTGCATAGCGAAGGAAACCATAAATAAGACCAAAAGACAACCCTCAGAATGGGAGAAAACATTTGCAAATGAAGCAACTGACAAAGGGTTAATGTCAAAAATTTACAAGCAGCTCTTGCAGCTCAATATCAAAAAAATAAACAACCCAATCCAAAAATGGGCTGAAGACTTAAATACACATTTCTCCAAAGAAGATATACAGATTGCCAACAAACACATGAAAGAATGCTCAACATCATTAATCATTAGAGAAATGCAAATCAGAACTACAATGAGATATCATCTTACACTGGTCAGAATGGCCATCATCAAAAAATCTAGAAACAATAAATGGTGGACAGGTTGTGGAGGAAAGGGAACCCTCTTGCACTGTTCTTTGGAATGTAAATTGATACAGCTACTATGGAGAACAATATGGAGGTTCCTTAGAAAACTAAAATAGAACTATCATATGACCCAGCAATCCCACTACTGGGCATATACCCTGAGAAAACCATAATTCAAAAAGAGTCCTGTACCACAATGTTCATTGCAGCTCTATTTACAATATCCAGTACATGGAAGCAAGAGATGAATGGATAAAGAAGATATGGCACATATATACAATGGAATATTACTCAGCCATAAAAAGAAACGAAATTGAGTTATTTGTAGTGAGATGGATGGACATAGAGTCTGTCATACAGAGTGAAGTAAGTGAGAAAGAGAAAGACAAATCCCATATGCTAAAACATATATATGGAATTAAAAAAAAAATAGGTCATAAAGAACCTAGGGGCAAGATGGGAATAAAGACACAGACCTACTAGAGAATGGACTTGAGGTTATGGGGAGGGGGAAGGGTAAACTGGGACAAAGTGAAAGAGTTGCATGGACATATATACACTACCAAATGCAAAATAGATAGCTAGTGGGACGCAGTCGCATAGCACAGGGAGATCAGCTTGGTGCTTTGTGACCACCTAGAGGGGTGGGATAGGGAAGGTGGGAGGGAGGGAGACACAAGAGGGAAGAGATATGGGGCTATATGTACGTGTATAACTGATTCACTTTGTTATAAAGCAGAAACTAACACACCAATTTAAAGCAATTATACTCCAATAAAGATGTTAAAAAATAATGTCAATTTACCATAATGTGTCCTTTAAGGCAAGTGTTTCTTTATATTCTTCTGGATGATCTGTCCGTTGATGTAAGTGGAGTGATAAAGTCCCTTACTATTACTGTTTTACTGTCAATTTCTCTCCTTATGTCTGTTAATATTTGCTTTATGTTTTTGGTGCTCCTATGTTGGGTGCATACCTATTCACAGTTGTTATGTCTTCTTTGATTGATCACTTGATCATTATGTTATATTCTTCTTTGTCTCATCTTACAATCTTTATTTCACAGTCTATATTTTCTGATATAATTATTGTTACCCTGGCTTTCTTTTCATTTTCATTTGCATGAAATACCGTTTTCCATTCCCTCATTTTCAATCTGTGTGTGTTTTTAAATCTCAAGTGAGTCTCTTGTAGGCAGCGATTATATGGGTCTTATTTTTTTTTATCCATTCACCTATTCTATGTCATTTGATTGGAGCATTTATTCCATTTACATGTTATTATTGATAACTTATTGCCATTTCGTTAATTATTTGGGGTTTTTTTTTCCTTTTTTTTCCCTTTGATTTCTTCCCTTGTTGTTTGATGATTATCTTTAGTGTTAATGTTTGGATTCATTTCTCTTTTTTACTGTGTGTATCTATTATAGAATTTTGGGTTGTCTTTACTATGAGGTGTATATGTAGTAATCTCTATATACATGTGATTATTTTAAATTGCTAATCTCTTAAGTTCAAAAGCAATTTAGCAGCCCTGCATTTTTACTCCCCCTTCCATCATTTTTACTCATTTTGACATCATATTTTACATCTTTTTGTTTTGTGTATTTCTCAAATACTTATTGTAGATATTGATGGTTTTACTACTTTTGTCTTTTAATGGTCCTATTAGCTTTATACATTGTTCATCTACTACCTTACTGCATATTTGCATTTGCCAATGAAATTTTTTCTCTCAAAATTTTCATATTTCCAGTGTGGCCTTTTTTTTTTTTTTTTTTTTTTTCACTTAGAGAAATCCCTTTAGAATTTCTTGTAAGCTGTTTTAGTGGTGCTGAGGTCTTTTAGCTTTTGGTTGTGTGTAAAAGTTGTGCTCTCTCCATCAAATCAGAATGACATTCTTGCCAGGTAGACTAGTTCTGGTTGTAGGTTTTTCCCTCTCATCACTTTAAATATACTGTACCACTTTCTCTGATCTGCAGAATTTCTGCTGAAAAGTCAGCTGAAAGGCTTATCAGAGTTCTTTTGCATGTAACTTGTTGTTTGTCCCTTGCTGCTTTTATATTCTCTCTTTATCTTTATATTTTGTCTTTTAAATTACAATGTGTTTGGGTATGGTCCTTTTTGGGTTGATTCTGTGTGGGACTCTCTGTGCTTCCTGGACCTGGATGTCTGTTTCCTTTTCCAGATTAGGAAAGTTTTCCACTGTTAAGTCTTCAAATATATTCTCTGCCCTGTTCTCTCTCTAGTCCTTCTGGAACTCCTATAATATGAATGTTACCATGCTTCACATTGTCTCAGAGGTCTCTTAAACCGTCCTCATTTATTTACTTTAAATTTTTTCTGCTTAGCTTGAATGATTTCCACTACTCTTTCTTCCAGTTCACTGATCCATTCCTGTGTATCATCAAATCTACTGTTGATTCACTCTAGTGTATTTTTTATTTCTTTATTGCATTATTCATGTCTGTTTTGTTCTTTTTTATACTTTCTTTGTTAAAAACTTCTAACTTTTCATTTTGTTCATCCAGTCTTCTCCCATATTCTTTGAGCATCTTTACTATCATTACCTTGATTTTTTTTTTTTTTTTATAAATTTTATTTATTTTTGGCTGTGTTGGGTCTTCGTTTCTGTGTGTGGGCTTTCTCCAGTTGCGGCGAGCGGGGGCCACTCTTCATTGCGGTGTGCAGGCCTCTCACTGTCGCAGCCTCTCTCCCGATGTGGAGCACAGGCTCCTGACACACAAGCTCAGCAGCCATGGCTCATGGGGCCAGCCGCTCCGTGGCATGTGGGATCTTCCTGGACCAGGGCACAAACCCGTGTCCCCTGAATCGGCAGGCAGACTCTCAACCACTGTGCCACCAGGGAAGCCCCTACCTTGAACTTTTGATTGAGTGGATTTATTATCTCCATTTCATTTAATTATTCTTTTTGTGTGTTATTATGCTCCTTTGTTTAGAACATATTTTTTTTATTGTTGACTCATTTTACCAAATTCACTGTTTTCATTTCCATGTATTTTATAAGTTTGTTATGTTCCACCTGGAGAAATGGCTTTTTGTAGGATACATCCTATGTGTCCCAGCAATGCATGCCCCTCTGGTCACCAGAGCTACATGCTCTAGGGGTGTTCCTTATGTGGGACATATGAATCTTTTTTTTTTGGTGGCAGGCTTACTATTGTGTGCAGTCTGATAAACGTGGCTGGTCCCTGTCTGGTTGGTTGCCAGACCCTGCTTTGTGCAGAGGCTGCTGGCCAATGGTGGGCAAGTCTGTGAATTGAGGCAACTGGCTGTGGAGCCGTAGAGTCTCCTGGGTTTAGTGTTGCCCCACTGGTGAATGTAGTCAGGTTCTTCAGTGGGTTGTTGCAGGGTCAGGGGTCCTAGATTTAGTGTCTTCCTACGGTTAAGTGAGGCTGTTCCTAACTTCAATTGTTGCTGGGTCTGGGGTGACTCATAGCTTGTATGGGCCCACTGGTGAGTGGAGCTGGGTCCCAGGGTGGCTTGCTGAAAAGTCCAGCATGTCTTGGGGCTCATGTTGGTCTGTTGCTTTGTGAGACCAAGGCTGGTGGGTCCCATGGGTAGTACCAGCCTGCTAGTGGGCAGAGCCAGATCACAAGATCTTTGGTTACAGGGCCCTGGGTGTTCCCAGAGTGGGTATGGACTGCTGTTGGGGGAGGCTGGTTCCTGACAGCTGGCTACAGGCTCTAGAGAGTCCCAAAGCTCATGTCAGCCTGCTGGTGGGTGGGTCCAGATCCTGGGACAGCTGGTTGAGAACCCCAAGATGTCTCAGAATGGTCTTGGCCTACTGGTAGATGGGGCTGGTCCCAAGACTAGAGCTGTCTCACTGGTAGTTCAGATCAGGACCCAGGATTTCCTAGGGCTGTTGCCTTCCCACAGGGGGTGATGCAGTTCCTAGGGTCTCTAGCTGCAAGGACCTGGGGATCCAGGGGCTAGTGCCAGCACACTGGTGTGTGGGTCTGTTTACTGGGCCCTTTGGTGGACAGGGCAATACCCCTGGGTAGCTGTGGGCTCAGGGAATATTAAGGCAGTTGGCCTGCTGTTGAGTTGAGCTGAGTCCCTGCTTAGTTAGTTGCTTGGCCTGAGGTGTCCCAGTGCTTGTGCTGACAGGCTGGTAGGTAGGACTTGGCCTGGTGATAATAAGCTACAGGAAAAATTCCAAAATGGTGCTAGCCTGCACCAGTGTTCTGATGGTAGATTAAGTGTCCCCAAATGGGTGCTACCAATGTTTATATGCCCAAGGTGAGCTCCAGATGCCTCTTCCCTCTCTGGGAGATTCTTCATAATCAGCAGGTGGGTCTAACCTAGACTTGTTTCAAATTACTGCTTTTTCCCTGGGTCCCAGAGCTTGTTAGATTTTATGTGCATCCTTTAAGAGAGGAGTATCTATTTCTCACAGCTCTCTGGCTCTCCTGAAAGTTAGTCCCACTGACTTTCAAAGCCAGATGTTCTGGGGGCTGGTATTTCCAGTGCAGATCCCCCAGGCTTGGGAATCCAACGTGAGGCTCAGACCACTTGCTCCTTGTGGCTCTGTAATTGTAATTATCTTCTTATTTGTGGGTCATCCACCCTGAGGTATGGGTCTTGACTATACCATGTCTTTGCCCCTCCTACCTGTTTTATTGTGGTTTCTTCTTTATATCTTTTGTTGTAGAAGATGTTTTTTGCTAGTCTTCTAGTCTTTCTCATCATTAGTTGCTCTGTAAATAGTTGTAATTTTGGTGTTCCTAAGGGAGGAGGTGAGTTCAAGGTCTTCTTACTCTGTCATCTTGGCCACTCTCTGTCATCCTGGATGTTTTTAAATTCTCTACTTTTAACAGGTAATTTTATTGCAGTTATCATGTCTCATCTTCATCATCATATACTGGTGATATTTAGAGAAAATAGCATGCCTTTTTGGCTATAGTGAATCATACATGGAGCCACTTTTGGACTTGATGGAGTCATGTATCCCTGGAGATACTGAGACTCAAGAAAAAACTGGATGAGACAGTTTACTTTGGAGGTGAGTAGAAGATAATACACTTCCTGCAAAAAAACAAAACAAAACAAACAAACAAAAAAACCCACGAAGTTTATGTATCTTAGGAAGACAAAGAGGTAGAATCCTACAGACACTGTTAATTGTCTATTCATTAGCCAATTCATTCTTCTTTAATAATAAAATCCCAATTTTCTTCAGGGTGATACTGGGCCCAGCTTAAGAAAATAGGTCACAAATTGTTATAACTCATCATAACACTACTATTAGCAAATCACCCAACGTTGTTTTTTTTTTTGTTTAGAGTGGTAATATATCCAATTCTAGCCAGTGAGACTTAAGTGGAAAGCTGGTGAGGTAGGTGAAAGTGGTGATATTTTTAGGAAAACATAACATTTCTGTTCAAGGGAAACAAGATATTTCTCCAATTTTTCTTCCTTCTTTAAGTTGTGTTAATGATGAAATCCTTCCTAAATGAATGTTAACTTACAGAATATACTTTTTTTTTTTTTTTTTTGGTACACGGGCCTCTCACTGCTGTGCCTTTTTCCCGTTGCAGAGCACAGGCTCCGGACACACAGGCTCAGTGGCCATGGCTCACGGGCCTAGCCGCTCCACAGCATGTGGGATCTTCCCGGACTGGGGCACGAACCCGTGTCCCCTGCATCGGCAGGCAGACTCTCAACCACAGCACCACCAGGGAAGCCCCAGAATATACTTTTAATCAAACAGTTGCTAGTAGGCTTGGGATATAAATACAGCTAGAATGACCCTAGGGCCGATTTTCTTTTCTACTGCATTAAACTGCATTCTGGCATATGTAATTCTCAACAAGAACATATATGGTATATACTTCACAAGGTAAATATTGAATGTTGGGTGAATTTGTTAAACAACACTCCATTATATCATTGAAAGGATATGTGACTGACTTTTCACCTAATAGTTTTAAATAAGTGTTTGTATATAATAAAATAATAATATAGTTTCTTAATCTCCCCATTTAAATTACAAATAACCTCTGAATGTTACTATTAGTCACACAAAAATTAGGATTTCCTCATGTTTTGGCCTATTTGCACAGATATAGCAAGAGATGTTAATTAACCCAAGAAACTCCCTTGACCACATTATATTAGCAACACTTGATGTCAGAGAATTAATGTCTATCTAGAAATATCATTATGAATACATGATTGGACTTTCTAAAACCTCTGTTAGTCTTTATTCTGATGTTAGGAGATCAACCCCCTCAAAACTTTCTCTACCTGGTTTCTTCTGTAGTATCTATAGATTTTGGTGGTCTTATTTTGTTAAGGTCACCAAAATTGGTCAACTTTGCTGACTTGCCAGGAAATAATCTTCTTCATCACTTCTGAAGCTGTGATTTTGTCATTCATGAAGACGACTGGAAAATTGCTATCAGTGGGAAGTTTAGCTGGAGTTACGATACCCAGGATCCTCAGTTTTCCTTCAAGTGGCCCTAAAACATGGCCATATTGGTATTCTCACTGCATAACCATCTCAGGGAAGTCAGACTTCATATATAATAGTTATCCTCCTCCAAGGTGCATAAGTATACACAGCTAAGCTTTCTGAAGGTTTAGGTCAGCAATTAACCCAGTGTCATTCTCCCACTGGTTAAAGCAAATCACAGGCAAGCCCATAATAAAAGGGAGAAGACTAAACAAGAATGTGAATACTGGAAGCTATGGTTCATGGCAGGCCACCAAAGTGACAGTGTACTGCTATTTTTATATTATATAAAATCTTGATGCCAAATAGCCAACAAAGATGTTTGAATAATAAATGAATCAATAACAACAGAATTAAAATTTGTAGAAAACTTATTGTGTACCTAAAAGTAAACAGTTTGTTTAAAAAAATTAAAAGAATATCATGCAGCCGCTAAAAAGATATTTATGAAATGAATGTGATAATGTAGAAAATACATTTCTATTATTGAATTTTCTAAATATTCTCAAATGTAAATATATCTAAACTAAAATGTTTAGTAATCTCCAAATTATATCATTGACATTTTTATTGAGAAAAATATCAGAAGTATTCATGTCATAGGAAAAACAATTCTCCCCCCAAAATTGACTACTTTATTTTTTGCAACTATCAAATTTGTGTTTGTAAGGCTTTAGAAAAAGCATATTTAAAATATAAAATAAATTTGAGCTCTAAAGGAAAAGGATGAAACAAGAATTAAAAAAAAAATTCAAATAATGTTGCAGTGAACATTGGGGTGCATGTATCTTTTCAAATTATGGTTTTCTCCAGGTATATGTCCAGGAGTGGGATTGCTGGATCATATGGTAATTCTATTTTTAGGTTTTTTGAGGAACATCTATACTGTTCTCCATAGTGGCTATACCAATTTACATTCCCACAAACATTGTAGGAGGATTCTCTTTTCTTCACATCCTCTCCAGCATTTATTATTTGTAGATTTTTTGATGATGGCCATTCTGACCAGTGTGAGGTGATACCTCATTGTAGTTTTGATTTACATTTCTCTAATAATTAGTGGTGTTGAGCATCTTTTCATGTGTTTGTTGGCCATCTGTATGTCTTCTTTGGAGAAATGTCTATTTAGGTTTTCCACCCATTTATTTTACAATGACCAGGACATGGAAGCAACCTAAATGTCCATCAACAGAGGAGTGGTTAACAAAGATGAGGTACATATATACAATGGAATATTACTCAGCCACGAAAAGGAACAAATAGTGCCATTTGCAGGGACACGGATAGACCTAGAGACTGCCATACAGTGTGAAGTAAGTCAGAAAGAGAAAAACAAATATTGTGGATTTAGCATAATGGTACAGATGAACTTACTTGCAAAGCAGAAATAGAGATGCAGATGTAGAGAACAAACTTATGGATACCAAGGGGGGAAGAGGAGATGGGATGAATTGGGAGACTGGGATTGACATATATATACTACTATACATAATATAGATAACTAATGAGAACCTACTGTAGAGCATACGGAACTCAGTGCTCTGTGGTGACCTAAATGTGAAGGAAATCTTAAAAAGAGGGGATATATGTATACGTATAACTGATTCATTTTGCTGTACAGCAGAAACTAACACAACATTGTAAAGCAACTATACTCCAATTTTTTTTTAATTAAGTGTTTCAAAAAGTAATAAAGATTACAACTTTATTACTGTTAAAAGAAGCATTCAATTTGGAATATAATAAACTTTGGAGATTATGCTGAACTAACTCTTTCATTAATATTAATTAATTTTTGCTTGTGCAAGTATAACATTTGTCTTTGGCAAGACATGAAAATGGAAACCAAAAATACCATCTTAAAAATGCAAAATTATCAACCAAACTGTGATTAGATATGCATAGTTGGAATATATTAATTTCATTTATATGTCTAAATCAATAAGCTTGTTTTTCTTACTGCTAAGTCACCAGTAGGGGAGATAGAGAGGATTGCATAATATTTAATACAAGAATTTAATTCTTTAAATACTTTTGAATACATTTTATGCTCCAAAAATAACTTGTTACCTTATAAACATCAAGGTTCTTGTTTTAGCCTTCAATTCTACCTTTACAGCACCTAAACACAGGGCTAAGTAACTAGGGCTTATTGAATTGGATAATCAAATATTTTTCTTCATATAATGATGATCCTATTTCTACAGTGTATTTTTATGTAACTAATACATGTTACCCACAATTATTTAGGATGTTAGTGGCATATATTCCATATTATTTTTCCTGTTTTAAAAAGTCCTTCATTATAGATATTAAGAAATTTAAACAGCTTTTGCTTACAGGCCAAACTCAAAGGTCACTTTTATTGTAAAAAAAGGACAAAAGATATTGATGTAAGAACAGATCTTTTCAGCAATAAAATAAAATGCAAACTTTTCTCAATTGAATATGAAAATAGAATGGTATGTTTCATTTAAAATTTCAAAAGGATTGTGTTATGTTTGCTTATTAAATACTTACTAAATAGAGAGTGATGGCCCTTTCCCTTCTTCACTCAAGTAAAATTGATACTGGATAACTAGAATCCTTAAGGTTTGGGGGAAAATTGTGGTTCGGTTTTTAGTATTTATTTAGAAGAGATATTTGTTTTTTGCTCCTGGATCTAATGTGTATTGAATTTAAGAGGACACGTTAATGTGATTTTCTCATTTTCCTTTAGTTAAATTTTATAGGGGAACAGGGTGATAAATGTGTTAAACATTTTTCTAGACAAAGGAGGGCAGATTGAAAGAATCATTGATTGTCTTGAACCTCTCTATATCTCATCAAAGATAATGTATGAAGTTAATATTTTTAATCTTTGATAAAATAATCACGAAGTGATCATTTCTTAATTGGAGGTTTCAAGGAGGTTGCTTCAGGGAGATTGCTCTTATATCTGAGATGTAGGTTAAAGTTTTCAAACTCTAGTATGAGCAATGGCAATGAGTTCCTTGAAAACGTTTGGGAACAACAGACAAAAATAAATTGGTGTCAGAATGTAGAAACAAATATGCTTAATTTGTATGAACATATATTTCAGAAACTTGACTGATTTAACTAATTTCATGTCAAAATAAGTATATCCAAGTTAATTATTTCTAGGTTTTGGCAGAATAGTATATAGAAAGTTGGTCTCTTGGGAGATTGGGATTGACGTATATACACTAATATGTATAAAATAGATAACTAATAAGAACCTGCTGTATAAAAAATAAATAAAATAAAATTCAAAAAAAAAGAAAGTTGGTCTCTCATAGTTTTGTTTTGTATTTTACTTGAAGCATTCTCCCTTTTGATAAATGTAAAAATGTATGCATACTTGGAAAGGGTACTTCTTGGTATTTATTTTATTCACAGAATATAAACATATAAGTTGACTTTTTTTTTTTTTCCTTTTTAAGTTAGGTATATATTCTCTTTTTCATATTCTGGTGCATTAAATTCTAGTTTCTTTACTACCCCTTCCCCTCTGCCTCCAAAATGTGAATCTTTGCCATACAGTAGGAAAAAAAGAAACAAATAATTTGTCTTTCAAAAAGTAAGTTCAGCTGATTTTTTAATTAGTTATTTAATTATTTATCATTTATTCAACAAAGAATTTGAAGCATGTGCTATTTTCCTGGTACTGATAATTTAGTGATGAAAAAACGGGGTGCCTGAATTCTTGAAGTTAATAATACCGTGGAGACTTATAAACTGCCTATCAGTTTCCCAAGAAGACTACTTATCACTGATTATTATGCATTCAGGAAATTATTTATGATTTTTAAATAATTTATAACCATATATTTTTACCTAGAGTTTGTAAGTCATTCACATCTTCCATCAAAAATTTGATCATCTGTTTATGCATCAAACATGTAATAATTGATCACACTTTTTAGCTTACAGCAAATAAAGTTGTAGAAAGATCTGAGATAGTATATTAATTGCTAGATACACTTTCTATTACACTTCCAATTACACCTTCTATTATGGAAATGGATGTCTTTTCCAGTTTGTAATTCCAGATATTAATCTATTATAAAACCGATAAACTTTCTGATATGCAGCTCAATATATCCATTATATTTATTTTGGATCACCATCTTTAATGCAGGACTATACTTAAATAGGAACTACCTTAGTAGGTTTTATAAAATTGGACATTTATTATTAACTCTGCTGTCATTGACTCATTTATCATTTGAACATCTTTGGTGACTATTTGGCATCGAGATTTTATGTAATATAAAAATATGATCTTTAAACATAAAGGTACTATTTAGATTGTTATTTTTGCAGAATTAATCAGTGCTAGAACATAAACCATTTCAGTCTCTACTATCAGAATCCATTGACCTCAAGTAAAAATTTTAAGTGTATATTTGAGAAGTTAAAACTCTTTTTAAATATCTATTTTAGAACTTCCCTGGTGGCACAGTTCTTAACCACCTGCCACCTGGTGGCCACGTGGTGGCAGGTGGTTAAGAATCCAACTGCCAATGCAAGGGACATGGTTTCCAGCCCTGTCTGGGAAGATCCCACATGCTACAGAACAACTAAGCCCGTGTGCCACAACTACTGACCTCACGAGCTACAACTACTGAAGCCCACGCCATGCTCTGCAAATAGAGAAGCCCCTGCAATGAGAAGCCTGAGCACCACAATTAGAGAAAGCCCGCATGCAGCAAAGAAGACCCAACACAGCCAAAAATAAATAAATTTATTTTAAAAATCTATTTTAATGACTTTGTTCTTTTTTAGCAATATTCCAAACAACAAAAAAGTTGACTTACATTTTAATAGAATAAAACATTTTAACTTGCAATGATTTTAGTGTTAAATTGAACATTTTATAAATTTAAAATACAGAGTAGAATCAGTGACTTACTTTCTCATATACTTGAAATATGTTGCTATTCCATCACTCTAAGAATTATTTATTATTTTTATCAATTATTCTCATCTATGCTAAAAATGCAAAAACATAATAAAAGAAAAGAATATTGGAATTTTGTAGAAGGATAATGAAAAAGTGAAAAAAATCATTTCATCATGTTAAAATTTTCATCTTCTGTTGCCCTATATATGCCATCTTCTTTTCAAAGTATATTAAAAATTTCAAGAGTATTTTGGCTATTCTAAATATTTTGTTTTTCTACATAAATTTTAGAATTAGTTTGTTAATCTATTTAAAAAGTTTACTGCAATTTTGACATTGATTTAAATGAATCTCTTCAACACATTTGCAAAAATATATTAAGATGTTAACTTGCCTGCTCTGCTATATATTGTACTGCCATCTATCACTGGACATTCCATACCCTCACTAAAGAAATGGGTTGGCACTAGCATGTTAGAAAGCCTTCCTGAATGATTTTAGGACAACTGGCATGTTCTTAAGTAATAATGCAGAGTAGCAGTAGGGTATCAAGGCTCACACAAGTGCTGTTAAAATCTGGGGTGATTCTTACAATATTTTGTTGTTGGAAGTATAGCTAAGAGAAACTAGAATGTCAAAGTAGGAAATTCTGCTATTTGACATATCTTTTTACATATCAGGTTTAGCTTTTTGATCTTAATAAACATAGTTATGTATTAGTACAATAACAAAAATAATTTTAAAAGACATGTTTTTTCCAAGTTGAATACCACATAAAACAAATATATCATTTGACTGTACCCTGGCAATTGGGAACTCCATGACACCAGAAGGTAGTCTAGTTGAGTGTGTGTGTGTGTGTGTGTGTGTGTGTGTGTCTATCTGTCTGTCTGTGTATGTATTTTAATTTCTGGGAGAAATGTCATTCTCTGAAAATTTTACCAAATGTTTCTCAGAATCTGTCTTTTATTATATAGTTAATATTCAATAAGGAAACTACACATCTCCATGTTTGTGAAATGCTATAAACCTGGCTTTTCTTGTGCAATAATTGACTTTAGATTGATAAAGCAAAAATTATAATTGCTGGTATGAATTTGGATGATAAGAGATGACAGAGGTCCTAGGTACTTAGAGGGATATGTGTTTTCTTTTCTAACCCAGGCCTTTCACCAAGATACAAAAACAAATGGGCATCTATATTAGTTTTTTTTATGATTATTAAGTAACAAATTCCATGAGTTTAGCATCATAAAACAACTCAATTACTGTAGGTGAGGCGTCAGGAGCATTTTATAAAGCACCCGATTAGGTCAGAGCCACCCAGGGTAATCCTTCTTTGATTAAATTAAACTGATTATGAAACTTAATTATATCTGCAAAATCCTTTCACATTTAACATATAAAGTAACCTAATCACAGGAATGATACCCCATCATAGTCACAGATCTCACTCATACTCAATGGGAGGAGATTATACAAGGCATGTACATCAGGGTGTGGAAACTGTGGGGGACCTTTTAGGATTCTGCCTATTGCAGCACTAAGCAAACCCCACAAAACAACCTGAGACCTCACACACTTAGCAACATGGTAAGAGCCCATTTAAGATTTTGAGAGGTTATCACAGAAATATTCCTGGGAGACTCTTCTGACCATTGCAGAGATATCACCCCCCACAAAAAAATTTGCAATTAATCCTGCATGCACATGTAATTATTGCATGAACAAAACTTGAGGATGTTCTTCTCAATGAATCATTGTTGTAGTTTATCTTATGACAGGGCCGAAAGTAAGCTCATCACACGAGATGAATTGTGCCGAAGCACAGCAGTAGAGGGCTGTCGCTCGCTTCAGGACTGTTTGCAGTTCTGGCTTATTCACCAGCCCCCAGTTTGCTGGGGGGGGGGGGGCCCATGGGTCACGTCTCCTTTCCATGTCCTAAGTTATTCCACTACAATCATTATCTAAGCAATGAGGTAACTGTTATTAAAATAATGTTATGATGTGATATGTTCCACTAGATGATGTGTCAAGAAGTGGGAGTGAGTGAAGTGAGTTTGTTTGAAAATCCTCTTAGAAATAGAAATTAGAGCTTGTGATATGCATAATCTGTGGTTGACTTGTGCGTCCAGACACATGTTCCCAGATACCTGGAACTCAGTAGCTCTACTGTTGTGTGTTACATGCATGGATCCTTTTCAAAGCAGTCTTTGGTAATGATAACCTAACAGCTGGTGCCAGATGCAGCATAAGTTTCTGAATAGGTCAAGTATATGTGGAATTGTCAGGTATCTTCTGAAAAATAAGACCGTAGTTTCTTCCTTGGGATGTTGGGATATTAAATTGGGAGGTGAATAACTGGTTACCTATTCAAATTGTAAAGAAGAGATATGGCAATTAAAGAATGGGCTGGCACTTCCAGGAGGGTCAAGTTTCACCATGTATTTAATTTAGTGATTCCCAAATCTGGATGATCTTTACAATCACTTGGGAGTTTGTGAAAATACTAATAGTTGTGCCCCATTTCAGACCAATTCAGTAAAAATTTTAATTTTTTTTTTTTAAAAAAGGATGGTATCTAGGCATCTGTGCTCTTTAAAATCTCCCCAGGTGATTATACTGTGTAAACGGGATTGAGGACAATTTATTCAAATGACTTTATTTTCATTTTTTTCATTGATTTTTAAAGTGTGTGAGTCTATTCCTGAGCTCCATTTTGTTCCCTTGATCTATATGTCTATCTTAATGCCAGTAACAAACTGACTTGATCATTGTAGCATTATAATAAATCTTAAAGTCAAGCAATGTATATCTTCCAACATTATTCTTCATTTTCACAGTTGTATTGGCCATTCTAGGTCCTTTATATTTCCACAGGAATCTTAGAGTCAGCTTGTCAGTTTCAACTATAAAGCTTACTGGAGTTTTGTGTGGGATTGCATCAAATCTATGCAGACAAAATTAACATCCTTATTATAATGAGTCTTCAGATATTAAAGACATTTCTCTCAGTTATATAT
>NW_020174043.1:574127-582576 GCF_003031525.2 Neophocaena asiaeorientalis asiaeorientalis | reverse complement strand
CAATTTAAATCTTGCACATATTTGTCAGATTGACCCCTAAGAAATTCAATTCATATTTTAAAACACTTACAAATATTATTTTCATTTAAATTTATAACTTTGCTAAATTATAGACATTAAAATTATTTTCATATTACTGGTCTTTTATCCTCAATGTTGATAAGTTCATTTATTAATTCTGGTAGCTTTTCTTGGTAGACACCAGTGGATTTTATACATAAGCAATTAAGTTGTCTGTGAATAAAGGCAGTTGTAGTTCTTCCTATAAATCTAGATGCTATTTATTCTTATTCTTGCCTCATTTCATTAGCTAGAATATATACTACAATGTTTAAAAAAATAATAAGAGTGCACATCCTTGCCTTACACCTGGTCTTAGTTTTTTACCATTAAGTATGATGTTAGTTGTAAATCTTATACAGATACCCTTTTTCACTTTGGAGACATTCCCTCTGTTTCTAATGTGCTGACAGTTATCAACAATCAATGCTGAATTTTGTCAAATGCTATTTCAGGCATTTGACTATTGAGATGGTCAGAATATTTTCTCTTTTATCTAATATGGCATATTATATTGATTCGTTTATTAAAGTTAGAGCAACTTTACGTTTGTTGATTAGACCTCTTTTTAATCATGGTACATTACCTTTATTTATAGATTGTTAGATTAATATGCTAATAAACTCCTAAGAATTTTTGCATTTATATTCATGAGGGATATAGGACTTAGTTTTCTTTCTTATAATATCTTTATCAAGCTTGAGTATTGTACTACTGCAGGCCTCATACAATGATTTGAAAATTACTCTTCCCCTTTAGCTTTCTGGAGAAATTTGTATAGAGCTAGCTTTATTTATATTTGAATGTTTGGTAGAGTTTGCCATTGCATCCATATGAAGCTGGAGTCTTCTTTGTGGAGAAGCTTTTAATAAAAAAAAATTTCTTTAGTAGATATATGAATATTTATGTTATCTATTTATTTTGAAAGCCCTTAGAAATTTATGTCCTTCAAGAAATTTGCCCATATCACCTAAGATCTTAAATAAAGTTATTTGTAATATTCTCTAATTATTATTTTAATATCTAAATAATCTGTAGTGACATCACCTCTCTTATTCCTAATATTGGTAATATGTAGTCCTTTCTGAAGAAAGAATTAGTGCAATACATCAGAGAGTTCATTAATTTGTCTTCCAAAGTTTAGGTTCTATGACCTTTTTTACTTTTCTGTACTTTTAAATATAAAACCCCAATCAATTAATATAAATATTTGGACAAAATTTTAGTATTCATTAAGAATTTTAAGAAAAAATAAGAAAGAAGGTATCAACCAACTTACACAAAGGTCAGCTTTCCAGTAATTTAAAATTATCTATTACCAGAGCCATACACCTGGAATTTGTGTATGAGTACTTCATTTGTTAAATATTTCATAACATATTTTATTAATTTAGAAAAGATGGAACTATCAAAAAACATCAAAAACTCTATTATGTACATGTAAAATCTATTGTAATGTGATATCCAAATATCCTCTTCTGGCGTATTATTGTTACTGAACACAAGTTCATGTGCCCAAGGCATGGTGAGGCCAAAAAAAAAACAAAACATTGGAGTCTGGAACAGAGAAATGTTTATTGCAGGCTATGCAAGCAAATGGGTGGCTCATGCCCAAAATACCCCGAACTCCCCAGAGGGTTTCAGCAAGGCATTTTTAAAGGCATGATGAAGGAAGGGTGTGGTTAGTTTTGTCAAACTCCTTGGTGCTGGAATCCTCTGTTCTTGCAGCTGTCCAAGTAGGTTAGGTCACCATATACCTGTAAACTTCCAACAAGATAAATATTATTCTCTGTTCTGTAACTTTTTATTTCTTTATAAGTGGATTCTTAAAAGTCAGAGCCCTGAGAATAGGTTATCTTGTATATTTCAGGCTATAGGTAACATTCTTTTACAAAAAGTGCAGAGACAAAATGACTAAGCACAGGCAACAAGCACAAAGACTAAAGTAAAAGGGACAGATCTAATATGGAGTAAGATGTGTTCTGTCCTCTTACATTATAATTGAAATTATTCTGATTTTCAAGAAACTATAATGATTCTATAGCCCAGGTAATATAAATCTTGTCTTAAAATTTTTATAATTTTTTTTTTTTTTTTTTTCGGTATGAGAGACTCTCACTGTTGTGGCCTCTCCCGTTGCGGAGCACAGGTTCCAGATGCACAGGCTCAGCGGCCATGGCTCACGGGCCAAGCCGCTCTGCGGCATGTGGGATCTTCCCGGACCGAGGTACGAACCCGTGTCCCCTGCATCGGCAGGCAGACTCTCAACCACTGCACCACCTGGGAAGCCCTTAAAGTTTTTATAAATTTTTGCCTTTTAGTTCCTTTGACTTTATTATTGTCATTTGTATCCATATTCAGAAGTCAAAGGTTTGTTATACATTTTCAAAAAAATCAAAGATTTAGTTTTAAGATATTAACAGTATTTGGATTTTAAAGCTATTTCACAATGTGTAAAATTTATATATATTGAGTTATAGGCACAGATTCTAAAATTTAGAACAACATGTGCACTTACATGCTGTTCCAGAAATTTATTTTTGGGGTGTGTGAACATGACCTAATATGCTCTAGTTTTTATACACTATGATAACTAAAAGCACACAATCAAATTAATTAAAAAAAAAAAAACTAAAAAGTACATTTTTTCTTTCTCCATAGTTAGGAGGCTGGATCGGTAAAGGGTTGGCATAGCTGCCAAGAAGTATTAAGATTTCTCTCAGGACTCAGAAGGACACTCTCAATATGTTAAGGGAAGATTGTTTCCTAGTTTGGATGAAAACATAATTCAACCCAATAACTATGCTACTCTTTTCTGTAAACAAAATTTCAATACATAGTAATTTGGAATGCTATGCTTTTTAAAATATTCATATTGTCTTTCATAAGCCCGTCACTGTGACTGTTCAGCAAATTTGCAGAGTCAATAGCAGTCAAATAGCAACAACTTACAATTTAGACCACAATATAAATAAAAATTGCAAATACATAATAAAACCTGACTCATTAGTCATTTAGAAATCATTGTCATTTTAGAGTTCTATATTCATAATACAACTGGCTAAAAAGTAAGAGCTTAATAAGTCAGTATTAAACAGTGAACAGTTCTTAATGAGGTTCACTTAAGTAGAAGTGAGAAGTGGGGTAAGGACTGTGCAAAACAACCTATTTAGCACAGAGACTGAACCTGAAATATAACCACTCACTCTAATTAGGCTGCCTACCCCTTCCCTAGTGATCCTGCTATCTTGGATCAGGACTTCCCAAGGCTCCTTTTGCAGGAGTGATCTCAGATAATTTGTTTATATCTATGCTCAAACTCTTTATTCCTACTGACAATCAGAACTCTTTAAGGGAAATTCAGAAATGCCAAATGGCCACTGGAAGTGGCTGCATCTAACATCGCAGTCTGATGAGATTACTCTCCACTTAGAGCTGGGTCTGATGAGATTACTCTCCATTTAGAGCTGGGTCATTAGGAATAGCCCTGAGGATTTACATAGAATCAAATAGTCTTCATTAAAAATTATCCTCAACTCTGAGTAAAAATACTAGTTTATATTAAATTATCACATTAACTGGAATGTACTTCTTAACTTCAGTAAAGACATTGGTATTTCCTAAGGCAGACACTTGCTAAATGGAAAAATGATTACAAATCTCCTTTAGTTCTTGATTCTCTTCAAGGAAGGTATAAGAAACATTGAATTTTGTTTTGTTTTGTTTGGCTTTCTAAGGAAAATCATAATCGGAGCCTGCTTCAGTGGAATCAGAAGTCACTTTCAGATCTCCTTTCTAAGAATGATTTCCTAGACTAATGATATTTTTCATTTTGACCCTGATTTGTTCAGGATCTTCCTGGCAGGCAACTTGTTACTTGTAAAAATAGTTACAACATAAGTTTTGTTTGGGGCAGGTAATTTCCCAATGTTTACTTGTGGTTTAATGGAAGAACTCATGAGGGTGACCCACCTGTATTGCACCAGGGAGTCACCGCATATGTACAAGCTAATCAGAAGTATTGTTTCTAATCTCAGGGTATGAGAGGCTTGATAGTTTACTCTGTAAAAGAAAGAAATAACTGTAATAGACTTGTGATGGGTAACCCTTTTCTCATTTGTATAGACAAAGAACTAATTGGGATAGTGTCTGAAGCAACTCCCCCACCCCAAAGTGATTTTCTAGATAGGACAAATGTGAGCCAAGTTTTCTTTTACTATTGAAGACAATGGCTTCAGATAAGAGATAATATTGTCAATTGAACAAATATTTGGTTAGAGTGGGTAAAAAGAGGGTTTTTTGGTTACTTCAGCAGCCATAAAATGAATACAATTTTTTATCCTAGAATCTAAAACAGAGAAATATGGGAAATAAAAACTTGCAGGTACTAATTCCTTCATATATTAGACATACATTTTTATATGTTTAAAAAAATATAAGCCATTTTATTGGCAGTGTTTGGTTTGTTGACTACCTATAGAGTCTTACTTTTTGTTTTTTAACTAGAAGAGACCATATCAATTATAGAATCCACTATCTCATTTGAAAGGTCAGAAATATCTATTAACTTAGAGTAAAATAACTAAATTTTGTCACATTTTGAATGTGCATGTAGGCTTGTATTTGGTGTATTTTTCTTAGCATAAATTGTTTAGTTCAGATAATATAATCATCCTAAAATAAGTTAAAATTAATATAGTGTAATAATATCAGATTTTCTTGGGAAAAGAAAAACTGGATAATCAATAGGAATTAAAATTAATTCAGAAAAAAATAGCTTTTGTAGATTTTAAAAGTACAAGAACGTTATGTTGGTTTCCAACTGATTCACTAAAGGCACTTAAATTTTAATAAGCAAGAAAACCCATTATATTTTTTGCCAAAAAATATTTGATGTCACTTAGATACTGCATATATTAAAATGATTCACCAGGGAAACTTAATTACCTGCTCCCAAAATTGTGTTCCTTAGAGCTACATTATAGAAAATACCTGGGAACTTGTTTAAAAATCCAGAATTTCAGGCCCACCTACAGACCTGTTGAAGCAGAATTGGCATTTTAACAAGATCACCAAGTGATCACTAAGAACATTAACATTTGACAATTGTGAACAAATTACTGTCCTAATAAATCTAAAAAATAGTAAAGATAATAATATCTAACATTTACTGAATGTTCACTATGTTCTAAGCATTGTTTGAAGAACTATATATGCCTAATATTTAGTATTTATTCCTAGAAATAACCCTATAAAGTTGTAACTGTTATTATTTTATTACATTATTATTTCTAAAGAGACTCAGCTAGTAATCATAAAAATACAGCTCTAGTTAAGGGAGCCTTGAGTTGGAGTTTATACAATTAATCACTACATAACATTGATTCCCTATTAGTGCAACTAATAGGAGTATAATATTCTTTTGAGAAAAATGTCACTTAGTATTCTATCACCCAGGAAATGACTGAGCATCTACTCTGTAGGAGGTACTGAGGATGCAAAACTAAATAAAGTGGATAAAGTTTCTGTTCTTATGTAGTTTATATTTTTAGCATGGGAGAGTTGGGAAAGAACTTATGTAAAATAATAAAACAATTTACTTTCATTGACTGTGGGGGAACAACTCAGAGATTGTCCTCAGAATCCTCAATCCCTGGTATTTACAGCCTTTTGTGCTTTTCCATTTGAAAGTTAATGGGGCCTGTCACTATTTTTAATCAATAGAATACGTATGTGATTACATGATGTAAATTGTTACTCATCTTGCTGGAGACACTCTCTCTCCCTTACTGGCTTTCAACAAGCTGCCATATTGTGAGCTGCTTATGTGGAAGCCACATGACCAGTAACTAAAGGCAGACTCTGACCTACAGCCAGCAAGAAATTGGACCCTTAGTCCAGCAGCCTATAAAGAAATGAATTCTTCCAAAAACTACTTGAACTTGGCAGTGGATCCTCCCCTAGTGAGTTCTCAGATAAGAAAAAGCCTTTAATTTCAGCCTTGCAGTAGACCCATGTCCAAGATTTATGACCAACAGAAACTGAGATAATAAATGTACATTGTTTTAAGCCACTAAGTTTGAGGTAATTGGCTTAACAATAGACGATTTAAACATTGTCTCATTACAAATAAATTTTACCTTGTGTAATTCATATATTAAATCCCTGGGGACATAGATACTGGTAGTAGTAATTTTTGGGAGCTTGTTCTCCTACAAGGATTCTGGTGCTGGCAAGCACCATTTTGAGTCCTCCCTCTAGTTAGCACCAGGACATGGCTTGGTAGACCAGCCAGTTAGCACCGATTTCAGGAGCTCCCAGGTCCCCCAGAAAGCAATCTCAGGACCAACCCTGCCCACCAGTGGTCCAGGAGAAGCCCCAGGACTCTGAGGCATTCCAGCTATCCTAGGACCTGGCCCCACCCACTAATGGGCCAGCAATCACACCAGGAACACTGGCACACACAGCCAGCCACCCTGGGGTCAAACTCACACATCAGCAGGCATACATCAGCCCTGGGAACCCTCCAGTCTCATGGTCCACTGAGTCAGGACACAGACCTGCCCACCAGCAAGCCAGCACAAGCCCCAGGATTTTCAAAGCCCCTGGCCTCACCCACCAGTGGGCTGGCTCCAGCCCTGAGATTCCCAGGCCAAGAAATCAGCCATGCCAGTACCTGGGCCTTGCCAGTGGCCAGCAGCCAACAGGGCCAGGGACCAGCCCTTTCTACCAGCACACTCACAGTAGTTAGGACCCACCACAACAGAAGGGCCCACTAAGCCCACATAAGGGGTGACCCCAGATTATATAGCTCTGGTGACCAGAGGGTAATGTGTTGCTAGACCCCATGGAATATCTCCTACAAGAGGACACTTCTCCAACATCAGGAAAAAAAACCAAACTCCCTAATACATACAAATAAACACAGAGTATCAGGCAAAATAAGGCAACAAAGGAATATGCTTCAAAAAAGGAACAAAGTAAAACCCCAGAAGAATTAAGCCAAATGGAGAAAACCAACCTTTCTGATAAAGAGTTCAAGGTAATGATCATAAAGAAGCTCAGTGAGGGGGGGCCTTGAAGATGGCGGAAGAGTAAGATGCGGAGATTAACTTCCTCCCCATAGATACACCAGAAATACATCTACACGTGGAACAACTCCTACAGAACACCTACTGAAGGCTGGCAGAAGACCTCAGACCTCCTAAAAGGCAAGAAACTCCCCACATACCTGGGTAGGGCAAAAGAAAAAACAGAGACAAAAGAATAGGGGCGGCACCTGCACCCATGGGAGGGAGCTGTGAAGGAGTAAAAGTTTCCACACACTAGGAAGCCCCTTCGCTGGCGGAGACTGCGGGAGGCGGAGGGGGGAGCTTCGGTGCCGCGGAGGAGTGCACAACAACGGGTGCGGAGGGCAAAGCGGAGAAATTCCCGCACAGAGGATCGGTGCCCACCGGCACTCATCAGCATCCCACATACCTGGGTAGGGCAAAAGAAAAAACAGAGACAAAAGAATAGGGGCGGCACCTGCACCCATGGGAGGGAGCTGTGAAGGAGTAAAAGTTTCCACACACTAGGAAGCCCCTTCGCTGGCGGAGACTGCGGGAGGCGGAGGGGGGAGCTTCGGTGCCGCGGAGGAGTGCACAACAACGGGTGCGGAGGGCAAAGCGGAGAAATTCCCGCACAGAGGATCGGTGCCCACCGGCACTCATCAGCACGAGAGGCTTGTCTGCTCACCCGCCCGGGCGGGCGGGGCTGCGAGCTGAGGCTCAGGTTTCGATTTCGGACGCAGGGAGAGGACTGGGGTTGGCGGCTTGAACATAGCCTGAAGGGGTTAGTGCACCACCACGGCTAGCCTGGAGGGAGTCCGGGGAAAAGTCTGCACCTGCCAAAGAGGCAAGGCACTTTTTCTTCCCTCTTTGTTTCCTGGTGCGCGAGGAGAGGGGTTTAAGAGCGCTGCTTAAAGGAACTCCAGAGACGGGCGCGAGCCGCGGCTAAAAGCACGGACCCCAGAGACGGGAGGGAGACGCTAAGGCTGCTGCTGCCGCCACCAAGGGGCCTGTGTGCGAGCACAGGTCACTCTCCACACCCCTCTTCCGCGGAGCCTGTGCAGCCCGCCACTGCCAGGTTCCTGGGATCCAGGGACAACTTCCCCGGGAGAATGCACGGCAGGCCTCAGGCTGGTGCAACGTCACGCCGGCCTCTGCCACCGCAGGCCCGCCCCGCACGCAGTGCCCCTCCCTCCCCCCCCGGCCTGAGGGCGCCAGAGCCCCCGAATCAGCGGCTCCTTTAACCCTGTCCTGTCTGAGCAAAAAACAGATGCCCTCCAGCGACCTACACGCAGAGGCAGGGCCAAATCCAAAGCTGAGCCCCTGTGAGCTGAGAGAAC
>NW_020174043.1:569091-570363 GCF_003031525.2 Neophocaena asiaeorientalis asiaeorientalis | reverse complement strand
AAATTAAAACCTTTACAGACAAGCAAAAGCTGAGAGAGTTCAGCACCACCAAACCAGCTTTACAACAAATGCTAAAGGAACTTCTCTAGATAAGAAATGCAAAAGAAGGAAACGACCTATAATAACGAACCCAAAACAATATAGAAAATGGAAATAGGAACATACATATCGATAATTACCTTAAATGTAAATGGACTAAATGCTCCCACCAAAAGACACAGATTGGCTGAATGGATACAAAAACAAGACCCTTATATATGCTGTCTACAAGAGACCCATTTCAGACCTAGAGACACATACAGACTGAAAGTAAGGGGATGGAAAAAGATATTCCATGCAAATGGAAACCAAAAGAAAGCTGGAGTAGCAATTCTCATATCAGACAAAATAGACTTTAAAATAAGGACTATTAAAAGAGACAAAGTAGGACACTACATAATGATCAAGGGATCGATCCAAGAAGAAGATATAACAATTGTAAATATTTATGCACCCAAAATAGGAGCACCTCAATACATAAGGCAAATACTAACAGCCATAAAAGGGGAAATTGACAGTAACACATTCATAGTAGGGGACTTTAACACCCCACTTTCACCAATGGACAGATCATCCAAACTGAAAATAAATAAGGAAACACAAGCTTTAAATGATACATTAAACAAGGTGGACTTAATTGGTATTTATAGGACACTCCATCCAAAAACAACAGAATACGCATTTTTCTCAAGTGCTCATGGAACATTCTCCAGGATAGATCATTTCTTGGGTCACAAATCAAGCCTTGGTAAATTTAAGAAAATTGAAATTGTATCAAGTATCTTTTCTGACCACAACGCCATAAGACTACATATCGATTACAGGAAAAGATCTGTAATAAATACAAACACATGGAGGCTAAACAATACAATACTTAATAATGAAGTGGTCACTAAAGAAATCAAAGAGGAAATAAGAAAATACCTAGAAACAAATGACAATGGAGACACAATGACCCAAAATCTATGGCATGCAGCAAAGGCAATTCTAAGAGGGAAGTCTAGAGCAATACAAGCCCACCTTAAGAAGCAGGAAACATCTCGAATAAACAAACTAACCTTGCACGTCAAGCAGTTAGAGAAAGAAGAACAAAGAAACCCCAAAGCTAGAAGAAGGAAAGAAATCATAAAAATCAGATAAGAAATAAATGAAAAAGAAATGAAGGAAACAATAGCAAAGATCAATAAAACTAAAAGCTGGTTCTTTGAGAAGATAAACAAAATAGATAAAGCA
>NW_020174043.1:522047-568836 GCF_003031525.2 Neophocaena asiaeorientalis asiaeorientalis | reverse complement strand
GGGAGGGAGGGAGACGCAAGAGGGAAGAAATATGGGAACATATGTATATGTATAACTGATTCACTTTGTTATAAAGCAGAAACTAACACACCATTGTAAAGCAAGTATACCCCAATAAAGATGTTAAAAAAAAAAAAAAAGAAGAAGCTCAATGAACTTGGGAGAAGAATAGATGAATACAATGAAAAGCTAAACAAAGAGTTAGAAAACATAAAGAAGAACCAAACAGAAATGAAGAATATAATAATTGAAACAAACAAAATGTACACTAGAAGGGCTAGATTAGATGGTACAGAGGAACAGATAAGCAAACTGAAAAACAGAGCAGTGGAAATCACCCAAGCTGAAAAGGAAAAAAAAAAAAAAAAAAAAATGAAAAAAATAAGGACAGTTTAAAAGACCTCTGGGACAACATCAACATACTAGCATTCACATTATAGGGTTACCAGAAGGACAGGAGAGAAAGGGGAGGAGAATACATTTGAAGAATAAGAGTTAAAAACTTCCTTAATCTGGGAAACAGACATCCAGAATAAAACAGCTAGGTAAAAATTAATTACATACAAGTGAAATTCTATAAGACTGTCAAGCTGATTTTTCAGCAGAAACTTTGCAGGCCAGAATGTAATGACATGATATATTTAAAGTGATAAATGAAAAAATCTATAGCCAATAATACTCTACCCAGCAAGGTTATTATTCAGATCTGAAGGAGAGATAAAGAGTTTTACAGACAAGCAAAAGATAAAAGACTTTACCAGAAATGTCAAAGAGACTTCTCTAAGTGGAAAAGACCTCAGCTAGAAATATGAAAATTATAAAATAAAAAATCTCATTGGTAAAGCCAAATATAGAGTAAAGGTAGTAGATCGACCATGTATAAATCTAGTGGGAAAGTTAAAAGGCAAAGTAGTAAAATCATCTATATTCACAACAAGTAGTTAAGGGATACAGAAATCAAAAAGATGTAGGGCTTCCCTGGTGGCAGAGTGGTTGAGAATCTGCCTGCCAATGCAGGGGACATGGGTTCGAGCCCTGGTCTGGGAAGATCCCACATGCCACGGAGCAACTAAGCCCGTGTGCCACAGCCACTGAGCCTGCGCGTCTGGAGCCTGTGCTCCTCAACAACAGAAGGTCGCGACAGCGAGAGGCCCGCGCACCACGATGAAGAGTGGCCCCCGCTCGCCGCAACTAGAGAAAGCCCTCCCACAGAAACGAAGACCCAACACAGCCAAAAATAAATAAATAAATTTATTTAAAAAAAAAAAAAAAGATGTAAAATATGATGTCATAAATGGTAAACATGGTCAAGGGGGTGGGGAATGCAAAGTTCTTAGAATGTGTTTGAACTTTAGAGATCATCAACTTGAAGCAATCATGTGTATATCTATCTATCTATCTATATACACACACACACATATATATAATGTTACTATATATGAACATTATAGTAACAACAAACCAAAAATCTATAATAGATACTCACATGAAAATGAGAAATGAATCCAAACATAACACTAAAGATACTCATCAAATAACAAGGGAAAAGAACAAAAGAAGAAAGGAATAAATCATTTATTTTCTTTCAATACTCATTTATTAATTTCTTTCAATACTCATTTATTATGCTATATTCCAGGAACTACTCTAGTCATAGATATATTGAGTTATCATCAAAGAATGACATTTATTTTACTATGAATCTAAATCTAAACTGATATTTTGAAGAACACACACAAGTATAACATAATTAATTTTTTAAGTTAAATTCAATATTTTAAAAATATTTACCAAATTAAATCAAAATATATTAGTTATATATATATACTATATATATATATATATTTAGTATATATATATATGATGTTTGTTGTAGAAATAAAGCTCTTCAATACTTCTTAAATATATTCTAATCCTATAACATCTTGTTGAATCCAGTAAAATAATTTACAAAATGTAGAATTTCTGGTTCTCTTCCAGATTTCTTTAAGATAAATAACATGTCTGCATTTTCTGAAAGTCTATGTTATTTCTAGTGTTAAAAATTTATGACTTGTATCACATTTAGTCAAACCAAGTTCTATTTTATTAAGAATAGGGTCATAATTCTAACTTCAGACTGTTGACTACCATTGTCTATTTGATATTTTAATTCAGTATTATTCAGTAAAGTTTATCATTTACAATTGACCCTCAAAGGCTAAATGCCTTATCTCTACCCATCACTGATATGGTAAGCAAAGCCCTTAAAACTGGAGAATTGAACCCCCATATTCTGGATTATCACACAAATGAAGAAGTCAATAACAAAGATAGCCAATATCCAAGATAGCCCATAACCATTATACTATTTTAAAATTATCTTTAAAAAGAGTTTAAAAAATAAACTCCTAATTGAATTCTGTTCAAACCAAAAGGAAACTATGTTCTCTTTACTTCCCTATCCTCATCTTAGAGTTAAAGAATAGTCCCATCCACTGAAGCCCGTTAAGACTGAGAGAGAAAGAGAGAGAGAGAGAGAGACTTCTTGCCTAAAAAGTCAATAAAGACCATACAACTGGTAATATTAAAACTCAGCAGATTTTTGAGTAGCTAAATTGACAGTTATTAGAGGCATATAGTTAAGTAATGAATCCCTTTCTTCTTTTTGTCAAGTATAAATGTGCATAATTTGAGGTAAAATAATTATTAAAATACATAATATTTTGTATAATTAACATTAAACTTTGTCACCCCAAGTGAGGCCTGCAGACTAGCCATATGGGTATCACTTGGGAATCAGTTTAGAAATACAGTGTCTTAGGCCTAATCTCACACTTACAAAATTATAATCTTCTTTTTAACAAGATTACTAGGGAACTAGTGTGAGTATAGTATAGTTTGAGATGCACAGACATAAATTAATAACTACCAAGAGATGTGGCAGTAAGGACAATGTTTCTCACCTCTTCATGATTTTCATTTGTACTGTCAATGAAATTAGTTTTCTTTTTTTTCCTTCAGAGATATACATATGTGTTAGGAATAGGAATGGAATGGAGTGTTCCTGAAATAAGATGAGCCTAGCAGAGTTCTGCAGAAGAAAGAAGGTAAACCTCTCAGTCTTAAAGACTATTCAGTGAGATTGGAAACTGGTATATCCATGAACCAATGAGGGGGTTCAAGTCTTTGTTTCTGGTAGTTTCTGATACCAGAGTCTGGCCACATAAAATTAGTGAAAGCTTAAGTCAGAGTGGTGAGCCGTGGGTAAATTCATAATAAAGGCAGGGATATGTTATAACAGAAGATTTCCAGAATGTCAGTGTGAAGAGCTCCATAGACCTGCTCCCCAGAAAAACATTCATAACAGGTGAAAATTGTATTTTTAAAAAACAACCATTCCAAGTCTCTGGAAATTTTTCTTCAACGCAAGAAACATTTATTCAAGGAAGTCTGCTAGAACATAATAAGAACAGGGAGAGTCTGTGACATTTGAGACAAGACCCACTGTCTCCTTCCTCCTCACAGCTCAGCATGATGGAAATGCCAGGCAGCTGCATTCAAGAACACAGGGCTTTCCCCACTGTTCCCAGTCAAGGTCCATTGTGTCTTCCTTGTAGGGGAAAGGGCACCAGCATTTCTCATCACACTAGCTAGAGTTGCAGAGACTAAACTCCTGGTGAGTATGGCCAGATCAGGAGTTTCCTTCTTATGCACAACTCCACTCATTTTGTAGAGGCTTTACTTCAGGTGCAGAACAGTGAGAACATTGAAGCCCTGATTGCTCTTGTGCAAACTTTTTCAAAATACAGAGGTCCAACGTTGGAAACTGCAAGTCCAAAATGTGGTACAATCTTAAGCTCACCAACATGCAATTTGAGAACCAGAAGGAGGAGAGAGAGAAAGAAATGTGCAGAAAATAATATTAAAATAGCTAATGGCTGAAAACTTCCAAAATTTGTTTTAAAACATTAATATACACAACAAAAATGTCAATGAACTTCAGGTAGAGTAAACATGAAGAGACCAGTATCCAGATACATCACACTAAAAGCCAAATAAACTTTGTCTTTTACGAGGTAACATCCAACAAGATTAAGAGCTGACTTTGTGTTGGAAACCATGGAGGCAAGAAATCAGTGGATGACATGTTCAAGTTGCTGAGAGAAAAAGAGAAAATCAGCCAAACAAGAATCTTATATCCAGAAAATTTTCATAAAATGAAAATAAAACAAGGATAATCTTACATAAATAAAAACTGAGGGAATTTGTTGCTAGCAAATTTGCCTTAGGAGAAATACTAAATGAAATTCTTTAGGCTGAAAGAAGTAGACCCATACAGCGATTTGAATTCACATTAAAAAACAAGAAGCACCGGTATAAGTAATTGCACAATTATAAATGAGGGTCTAAATGTATATGTATTCTCCTTGATTCTTTTAAGCAACTGAATTTTTTTTAAAAAGTGTACAATTGTATTATTAAGCCTGCAACATAGAAATGTAACATATTTGCTAACAACAGCACAATGGATGTGGGTAGAAGAAAACCTATATTGGAGTCTGGGAATGACATCAGATGGTAATTTGAATCCACAGGAACAAAAATAAACAAATAAAAAGAACCAGGAACAGTATATAAAAATCTTATAATAAACTATAAATATATACTTGTTCTCTCTACCCTCAATTTATTTAAGATGCATAAAATTAAATAACATAATCATTTTAACAATGTAATATTTGGTTTATAATATATGATTACATTACCTATTTAGTTGTAAGGAAAATATCACAAAAAGGCAGAAATTTAGTGTAAATTTGAAGTAGATTCTGACAACTTAAGATGTATACGGTAGTCCCTAGAGCTAAGAAAATGATTTTAAAATATAGTGAAAAAAATCATTAACAGAATTAAATGCTACTCTAGAATGTATTTGGTGCAAAAGAATTAGTAAAGCAGGAATAGAGGACAAGAAAGACATGAACATATAGAGAGTAAAGGGAAAAACAGCAGACATAAGTAAATCCAAATATATCAGTAATAACATTAACTGACAATGGGTTAATAATCCAATTGAAAGGCACCGATCATCAAACTGGGTTTTTAAAAATCATTCAAGTTTATGCAGTGTACAGGATGCACACTTCAGATTCAAAGATACTACAATTTGTGACCATCTAATGTGTTTTTTGTGTGGTCTAAGACATACAGAAAGGAGAAACTTAAGTCATTATATGACCAATCAATTTGTTGGGGTAAATATATGATCCAAACTTGAGAAAGCATTTCAAGCAGGAGTAACAGTTGCAATGCAACCAACTTAATTACTCTCCTTACTTTTAATGCTTTCCTTTTTATAGTGCAGCAATTATTATCTTTCCTTGTGTATATAAGCATTATTTGAAGAGTTTGTAAAAGAGTACTAAATACTGGCTTCTATTTTTAGAAATTAATTTTCATAAGATCTAACATGGGACTCAGTAATCCAACTTTTATAGTATTATCACTTTTGCATATTCTGTTGGTCACTCAGACCATCCCTGGTAAAATATATGAAAGGTCTCTATAAGGGTATGAAATACCAGGTGGCAGTTATAATTGGAAACCATCTTGGAAGCTGCCTACTATAGTCTTTTTTCATACTACTTTAATTATTCCTTTTCTTCCCTACAAAACCATGGTTTCTTTGTACTTTGTCATTTCCATCTGCATAAAAGCAATGTTCAATATTATTCATTTCAAGAGAAAACAAATACTAACATCAAATCCCTGCTACTTGTCACTGCCAAACTCTGTAATTAGTTGCCGACTTAGGTTGGCTTTATTTTTTCACGTCCTGTTCATTAAACACACTCAAACCAGGTGCCCATCTGTGTGACTGTACAGAAACATGGATTTTGAAAATTTATAATTTTTATGATTCCAAATTCCATAGACCTTTTAAAAATTTAGTCTTCATCTTACTATACCACTTAGCAGCATTTGAGGCACTAGATCACTCTTCTCTTCTTTAAACAGTCTCTTCTCTTGCCTATCCTTGTTTTCATCTTACTCTGTGATTTTTTCTTCCTGTCTCACTTTCTTACTCTAACTTACATCTCCAAATTCAACATTTTGATGTTTGGCATAGCTTGCTCCTTATTCAGACTTTTTATCTTCTGTCTTTATATAATCTCCTCCTCATCAATTTATATGTGTTTAAATACTATGCAGATACTGTGCAGGTCATTCAAGAATATACATCTATCTCTTTGACCTTAATTCTAACCTACATTCTCTAATATACAGTTTTCTTCTTGAAAACCCTATATGAATAGATCAGCAGTGTTTCAATATTTTTGTAATCAATATTATCTCTTTATTTTCTCTTGTTAACTTGTTCTTCTCTCAAACTTCCCCATATCAGCAAATGGTAGAAGGCTTCATTCAGTGGTCCAAAGACAGCACTTAACTATTAGTTAAGCTGAACCATCTCCAAGTTTTCATAACTCTATATCCAAAATATACGTGAACTACATTTATGTATTTTAATATCCAGTGACACCCTCTTAGTTCATATTACTACCACACAGTATTATATTTTGTGTATATATCCCTTTCTTTATCTAGTACCCAGAGTGAGTTTTATGAAACAAAATATATCACATTACTCTCAATTTAAAATCTTCAGTATCTTCCTTTTAGACTTAGGCAAGAGTTAGCATGTTAGTCCTTCCCATAGTTGAAATTTTCATGCCTTATCTGGCCTCTGTCCGCTGCCCAATATCATTCAACTTCTACTCTCCTGTTGGCTCATTATAATTTATTCATAATGAACTTATCTACCTCATTTCCTCATATACATCAAACCCCTTTTTCTTCATTGTCTTCACACAGGTTATTTAAATCTACATTAAAAACTTTCACTACTAGACTTTTAGGATAACAGAAAGAGAATTAGTAAGATAGTAATCAGTAAGATCATTATAATAATGGCATGTGCTTGTTAAATAATCCAGTTTCCTATGAAATAAGTGTTAAAATTCTCAATCTGTTTAGCGATAGGGAGGCTTTCCTTGTATGGTTCAAATAATAGAACATTTCTTCACATAGTGTATTCAAAATAGTAAAACTATATTTTGAAGGTAGATAGATTCATGGGTAATTCAAAACACTGGAGGGCAGGAAGGATAACAGTGGACTGGAATAAGAAAGCTGGTAGAAAGCAAAGCATATACATTCAGAGTCTATCTTTCTGGACCCATATGTTCTCTCTCTTAACTTTTTCTTTGTGTCTAGATCATTCTTTTAATATAATATTTGATTTTATTTCTCTTTGTTCATGGTGGAAGAAAGCTGCCTCACATTGTACAAATTCTTAGATTAAATAAGTCTCAAAATGTATCTTGATTTCTGATTCTCACTTGCAAATTTAGGGGAGGGAATAACTGAGTCACAGTATGAATTAACAGTCCATTCCTCCTCTGATCAGCTATGATCTGGGGGGTGGAATTTTATATAAAACCAACAATGGAACCAAACTTCTCCCTCTCAGTGGAGTTCTTATAAAAGTGATGTGATGTGTTGGTCAGATATACCAAAAAGAACTTATTATAAACCTCTCCAAATATGGTTAAAATACACATTCTACCTTTATTATATTTCCTAAAACTATGATCATATAATCAAGTTTCTACTGCAGAAGGTCACTTACAGGTAAATAACCTATTTGGGAAATATTTTATTTAAGACAGTCAGTGCCAAAGTACTCAAGAAATCTGAACTTTAAATGGAAATATATGACAAAAAGTGGACATGCAGAACATAATTCTGTACTAATAAAAGGCTTACTCCAGCATCTATGATGTATTCCTCCTTTATTTGTATGCTTATTCTATATTAAGTTCTTGAGACCCTATCCCACATTTATCTTACATTTCCCCTGTGGTTATTGATATTGTCAAACATATTATACCTGCCAAAACCCAACCATGCTTCTAACAAATGAAATAGCTTTGAAGATTTCCTCAAGCTTTCCAAATTTCTCTCTCATTTGGGATTCTTCTTGTGTTTTTGTATGGACAGTTTACAGACTTGCCTGACCATATAATAAAGATAAGACCCTCAGCATACTCTGTACAAGGCAGATATGCACCACTTGTACTCTGTACTTTAATTCATTCTGACATCTCTGCTTGGACTTTCCTCCTTTACTTATGTCTATCAAAATCCTTCTTTAAAACAAATTAAAAGTTACTACTTCTGCAACATCTCTTTTGAAAATTTGATGTTAAAAAAGAATCTAAAAAAGAATAGATATATGTATATGTATAACTGATTCACTTTTCTGTATACCTGAAATTAACACAACACTGTAAATCTACTATACTCCAATAAAATTTAACAAAAATTGCTATCTTTCTGTAATCTCACAATTTTTTAATTGAACTTGTGTCAAAGCTTTTCCTTACTTATGGTCTGGAATTTGGTATAAATATGTACGAGTATTGTCTCCTCCACATGACTATTTCCTTGCAAAAAGGAAATGTTTTTCTTTTCTTGTAACTATGTTACATAATACAGTATCTATCACAAGGCAGGTACTTAGCCAATGTTTGGTGAGTAAATAAGTTGCTTTAATTTGAAGCATAAAGTAAAAGAGCTGCATTATGAGACTATACTCATGTGGATTTGGAAAATTAGGAATAAAGACCCTTATTAATAAGAGGATAATTTGACATATTGGAAAGTTGGAATATTTTTAACAGAAACTCAACTTTGTATAATCATCTTACTCCTTGCAGTAAGATGACCACATACTAAAAATTATAGCTTATTTCATTTATTAGACACTAGTGAAAGGTAGTCAAATAATAAATTTTCATATACCAAGAAATCATAGGTTTCAAAATAAAAACCATCATGGATATAGAAAGACAAGTTGTGAAAAAAATTCTAAATCCCATCAATGACAGAAGGACAGGTTTTGTGGAGAGAAGAAAGCACTAAATGTAATATATTTTGACTTCAATGAGGATCTTGATTTTTCTGTATGACATATGTATTTTGAAGATGGAAAATGTGGTCTCAGTAATTATTCTGTAGGGGTGGAAGATTGCAGGAATGACAGATAGTTGTTCAATTCTGAATTAACAGAGTAGTATCTAGAGCTTATCAAATGGTGGTATACAAGCTAATGACCTCAGGTCTAGATGTTCTAAATGTACACACATAAAGGGGGTCAGTGTGTTGGGTGAGGGAAGTAATAGTAGTAAGAATAAGTTTAAAAACTATTATTTATGGAGCAGTATGTGCCCCCAATATAGCTTCATTGTCTCACTTGCATGTTAAACTTGAAAGATTGGTTTTATAATCTCAATTGTTACTAGAGAAAAAACCTGAAGATTTGAGAGTAAAGTGAGCTAACAAAGATCATACAAACAGTACAGGACAGAGCCAGGATTCAAGTTAGGTCTGTCTGATTCAGAAACCAATGATTTTTAGCCATTATGCCTCTATCATCTTCTGAAAGAAAATGAAATTATACAATAGAGTTGTTTTCATTCTTGCTTTTTTCTAGCATTAATTATTCATAACTGTAAATGTCTGTAAACATTATTATTGTTTTATTTGCACTAAATTTGTTTTTTGTTGTTGTTACTTTTAGAAAGAAAGAGGGATGGAGACAGAGCAGCCATCTTGTATGAATCTCTTCCAAATACTTCCTTGAATCACACAAACCAAATGAGATGGTTTAAAAAAATCACGGAATGGATGACATTTGTGGTGGATTTGTATTGTGTCAGTTTAGTCAAGTTTAAATTACATTTGCCAAAATGTCCTTCCCTGCAGAGTCTAGGGTACGTCTAGACCATATTTTGTGTGAGATTTGGAAGGTAGAGGTGAAATAGCTTCATTCTTGTTCTGCTCATCAGTTGTGAGGAGACCACTAGGTGCTCTTGTTCCCAGGTTTGTGTTGTCATCTGCTATCTCACCTTTTGACTGGGGCAGCAGCTGGCCTGCAACAACTCCAGCTCTTGCTGTTCTCCTGGACCAGGTATGCATCATTTCAATGAAGAAGGCAGTCACATTTTTCTAAAAGGCACTTGCATCATCTAGGCCATCATCTTGGAGGCAGTGAGAGACTGATGAGGATTCCATTCATCCTCCAAAATACCAATTTGTCCTTCCTTCTCTCCTTTCATGTCCACTTTTCCTTCCCAACCACCTGTCTTCTTACTTCAGGCTGCCACAAGCACAGAGGAAATGGCCATAGATTGTTTAACCTTTTCCCACAATTGTCTGAATCAAATCTGTATAATGTTTCCTATTGTATAAAATTTCTTATGGCTCTACTTCTCTGATCAACCATGACTGATACTAGATCTTTGACAAAATTTGATGATAGGAATTCCTAGCAAATTTCATTACATGATCAGGAGTAGCCAACTCATCAACTGCTATGGGGCTGTCACAAGACAGGTAGATATATGGCCTTAGTTGTTAATGTAAAAAACATGTTTTAAAATATAATTCCAGCCGATAAATGTGGAAGAAATAATAGAACAAGAAAATCTCGATCTTGCAACAGTTAATGAAATAATTGGTTTAGGTAAAGATCATTAATTGGTGAAAATATTATATGAAATATTAAAGAAGGAAGAATGTTGGGGGAAATGGGAGCTTGCTGTCATCACTTCAACCTGCAGATCATTCTTCATATCACTGAGAGGGAAAACCAGACCTAAATGCCCCCTTAATATGATGAAATATGAAGTTCACAACACTAGCCATGATGTATTCTTACACAAATGTTAAGTCTAAATTGAATAAAGCCTTTAAACACAAATTCTAGTTTACAAGAATATGGGATAGAGAAGAACATGTAAAAGAGCATCATGAGGAAATAAAAGTTCATAATGTGGACATTCTCTGAGATAAGTGGCACAATATCTTCAACAAGTCAATGTCATGGAGGAGAAAACACTTAAGAGAAATAATAATTGAAGGCATCGTGTGCACTTCATTTGGAAACTGATTTGATTAGACAAACATAAAAAAATAAATTTGAGAATACTAAGACATTTTAATATGTAATGGATGAGAAATTAATGTTTATTATTCAGGTAATTATATCACTGTGCCTATCAAAGAATTATTTTTTTAAGCAAATACAAAATGAAATATGTAAGGTGAAAAGCATGATTTCTGGGATTAGGATTTTCTTAAAGTACATCATCAACAACAACAACAAAAGCTAGATGAAGCAAGTTTTAAAAAATCTTGAGAGTTATTGAATCTGAATGATAAACATATAAAGATTCATTGTCATTATATTTCCCTTTGTTTTACATATGAAATTTTTCATAATAAAATTTTTAAGTTATTACTATGAATAAATTGGCTTTAGCATCAGAAATAAAGAGAAACCAGGAGATTATTCTGTGCCTGGATAGAATTAAATATGGATAGATAAGCCTCAAATAGGAGTGTGTTGGACTGTAGACATTACACAAAATAATTTATCTTCATTTATTCAAAAAGTAAAAGAATAAAGGTTTGTTTAAAGTATAACTGCAGGATGTTTTAGGATTTTAATTTATAACCTTTTAAAATCCCTAAATTAAGAATGATAATGTTGATTATTATTTATTTAAATGCTTTGAAAAATATATTTTGTATTTCTAAGCTATAAACATTGAAAATATATAAAAAATTTACAAATATAAAATAATGCACATACACTGTATTTTATGTATAGAGTACATATACATTATATATACATAATATACATATGTACATTATATATACAAAGTATGTATTATATAACCTACACATATATGTATTATATGTTTAATATCATGTGTATGTAATAATAAATACATATACATAAATATATACATATATATGGAATTTTACTCAATTAAATAAAATTATAATCTTCTCATCTCTACAATATATTGAGATGTTTTACAGGTAAGCCTCAGCTGCTCTAATGACTGAAGGGCTAAAGTAAACTTGCAAAAGATTTTAAGGTTTACACCAAGAAGGAAAACTCCTTTTCCCCTTCTTTTTTTCTGGTTAGTTTAGTGTGACACTCTCTGTGGCTACTCTTCTATAATGGTTTTCCAGATACATAATTCTACTAGGTGTTTTGATGTAAAATAAGTATAACTATTCATAAAATTTGCTGTTATGAGAAACAGAAAGATGATGTAAGTTGTTTTACAGCTCTAAGTGGTTCACTGCTGCAAACCTGTACCTTGACCATGACATGTGGAGAGACTGTAAAAGAGAGGAAGAGTAGTGAAACAAGCTAAATGTTTTCAAAATACCCTTAAAAATTTTCCTGGAAAAAAAAAAATCTGTGTAGCAAATGTTTATGTCTTTGTCCCAGGCCATTTAAAATCAGTGAACAATATTATGGGTATTTAATTTTTTTATATAGATTAAGGAAAAAAATAGTACTTCATATTTAACCTAGATTTGCTTTGATAACAATAAAACCCTTTGTATACAAAATTAGCATATCTGCTTGTAGTAGACAGAATATAAAACGGCTCCCAATGAATGCAAACTCCTGTTATTCATGCCCTGGTGCAGTACCTCCCCACCTCTGTTGCTGTGGTCTGGACCTATTAACTCATTTCTAATGAGTACAATATGACAAGAAGGATGTCTCTTCTGAGATAAGGTAACTAAAGTACTGTGGCTTCTGTCTTAGGTGTTCTCTTTCACTTTCTTGCTTGTTTTCTGTGAATGAAGCCAACTGCCGAGTGGTGAGTGTCCCATGGAGAACACAGACCTATGAGAAGTTCTGGGTGACAACCGTAGAAGAACTGGGATCTTCAGTCCACAAAACCATGAGGACCTGAAGGCTGCAAATAACAACACAAATGGGCTTAACAATTAATCTTCTCCATTTAATCTTTAGATGAAATCACAGCCCCCACTGACACCTTGATTGCAGTCTTGTGAGAGACTTGGTCCAGAGTCACAGAGCTAAGCCAGACTCAGATTTATAACTACAAAGTATATAATATTATAAATACTTGTTCTAAGCTACTAAACTTGAGGTAATTTGTTAAGCAGCTATACATTATTAATACATGGTTGTTCTTAAGTATACATTGGCTAGTGTAGAAAAGTTATTGCATTTTAAGTGGAAACCATAAGTTTTCAGTCCTTTTTGATTTATAGTCTGTATCTCAAAGTTGGAGAGAACCTCAAAAGTCATGTGGTCAACTTATATCCAGGTTACCGAACATAAAATTATTGTACTTAGCTGTTCACAAATCTCATCTCCCTTTCCTCCTGGGGACACAGCTCCACTAGACTCTTATTTTCTAGACTTTTTGTAGTGAGGTATAGTCCTGTTACCATATAGCTGAATTCTTACCCTTGATTGTTGTCAGAGTGAGGTTTGCTATTTCCACATAAACACACAAACAAAATAAATTCCTCTTACATGTGACGGCTTTTCAATTATTTAAAATACTTAAACATCCATGGAACTTTTTCTCTTGATAGGTTTCTTCACATAGATTTTTGTCTTTAGAAATTATTCATTACATGAGCATATTACAATATTAAAAATGATGTCTAGAGATATTTGAAAGAAAGAATCACAATTCATATTCATTCTGTGGTCTTATCCTACACATGAGAGGAATTTCAACTTCCCTTATTCACATAATTACTTACATATATATTGATCTTGACTACAGTTTTATGTAGGGTTTTTGCTGTTTTGTCCATGACTCTGATAAGCTTCCTTTAAAAAGAAAAAAGTGAACAAACAACTTGTCTTTCTTAGATATGTTAATAATTTTCCTTCAATTCTGAATTTGACCAGTTAGATATTTGTATTCAAGTGAAAGTCTTTTTATTTACTTTTCTTAAAATGCATTCTCTCACACAAAATTCATTGTCATAAGGTCTTCTTGAATAGCAATATTTTTATTTAATCAATTAATCCCTACCCTCTTTCTATCATGCAGTAATATAAGCATTTTTCCAAGATCATCATTCTAATTATCATCATATTGTTGAACAAGACAGGACTAAAGACAGAGATCTGAGATCTGCCACTAGAGATATCAATCTAGCTTGGTGATAATCATTGAGAAACACAATTTGAATAAAATTGTTCAAGAATTAACATGCAAAAAAAATGATAATATTATCAAAATGCAAGTCTACATGAATTGGCAAAATTAAATACCTTGCTTTCAAAATGAACCAGAACTGGGCTTCCCTGGTGGCGCAGTGGTTGAGAGTCTGCCTGCTGATGCAGGGGAGACGGGTTCATGCCCCGGTCCGCGAAGATCCCACATGCCGCGGAGTGGCTAGGCCCATGAGCCATGGCCACTGAGCCTGTGCGTTCGGAGCCTGTGCTCTGCAACGTGAGAAGCCACAGCAGTGAGAGGCCACAACAGTGAGAGGCCCGCATACCACAAAGAAAACAAAAACAAAATGAACCAGAACTATTACTATTTTTAAAAAAATATATTTCTTCTTTATAACATATTCTAATCTTCTATCCTGAATTCCAGTTTGAAAGACAAAACAATTCCCCTAAAGTTTACAGTACTTAAATAATTTAAATTAACTTTAAATTGTGCTTTACTTTACAAGCCCAGAATCACAGCCACAACCTTACTGGAAAGCTTATAAAAATTTGAAATGCTTCAATAATTTTAAATCTTGTAGAAGTCTAGTACTTTCCAAATTAAAGTGCTAATACAAAAATTAGCACTGAAACTTAAATCTACATGAGCAGTACAAAATGATTTAATATTATTGAAGCCTTTCAATTTTTTATGAGCTTTCTATGTGGACGTGAATCAAGCAAAGTTGATTCACGTCCACATAGAATGTTTCGCTTAGAAACATAAGCAACATGTCAGACTCAATCTTTTCCTGGAGTAAATACCTGTCCTGTTTGTCTGATATGATATGAAGAAAAACAATCAACTTATATTTAAAGAAATTATTTTTTGCCTCTCCTCAGAGTCCAATTGCTCTCATCCAACTGATTATCTGAAGTTCTTCTGATGTCAAGTGACGTACTTCAGAGATAAATGTGAGGGAGACGCAGGACCCTAGGGCTTCCAACAAAGATATAGATCCTTGGTGCATGGAAATCTCTACCCTACATCTTCTTATTTTGGACACATCTATCTTGCTCAACTCTGAGACTCATTGGACATGCATTAAAAGCCTTAAATACATCCTACACTGAGCATATTTTCTAATAAGGGAAACAACATAATCTCTTCTTACTTTTAGAAAATAGTGCCCTGTCATCTGTATTCTTACTAGAAAAGCTAGAATGTGCTGGCTTCAGTTGTGGAAATAGTTGCTTTCAGATCGTCTATTTTTCTCTTCTTAGAGGAGAAGAAAAGAGGATATATTTCTTTTGTGAAGTTATAGAACACAGAAGTATAAAGCAAAACTATGTCCTGTATATAAGGATACACATATTCTTTGTTTCTATTAACAAACTGGACTCATCTTTCCTACTCCTAAACATAACAAAAAGCAGTTATAGAGAAAAAAAGCCTTTTCACCTTTATTACTACTTTTGAATACATATTTGCGTTCCTTTCAGGAATTCCCTTCTTTTGTTTAAGCTCTTGATGTCTTTTCCTTTAGAAATAACAAGAGATAGTTTTGAAAACTTTAGTAATTATGTCCTATAATTTTTTAAATAAAATACTTTTTTGATATTAAAAACACTCAGAATATCCAGTCTGTGGTTTATTTGATACACTTCCATTATAAAAGCACATTGATTGTAATAAAATGGTTTTGTTTCTTAAATACATAATTTTTTTAAAGGTAGATATGTTTCAGGCTTTATCTTCCAGGAAATAATAATCTGTCATGTTTACAGCAGGACTTGAAATTTCAATGTTCCAAAAATACCTACTTAATTAAGAGGTAAAAGTACTGTATTTTACAGATGTTTCCCTTTACTAGCATCTCATTTTAATTTATTTGTGATACAGGGTGTGTGAGTGTGTGTCTATGTGTGTGTTTGTGTTTGTGACAGTGACAGAGAGAAGTGCTGGCCAGTGAGAAGGTTCTCAGAGCTCCTGTCTGTACCCATTCTGTTCCTATACTATGACTCAGCTGTTAGTCATGGATGGCAGCTAGCAATGATTTTACCACATCCAAACCATCACCTCTTTACCCTTCCCTCTTTCTGGTTTCCAGAGAAAATAAATATCCTTCTATTTCTAAAAGACTTCCCACAATATGATTCAGTAATTCTACCCCTGGATATATCTGAAGAAAATGAAAACACTAATTTGAAAAGTTACATATACCCCAATATTCATAGCAGCATTATTTACAATAACCAAGATATAGAAGGAACCCAAGTGTCCACCAACAGATGAATGAATAAAGAAGATGTGAGATATACATATATATATAACTCAGCCATGAAAAAGAACAAAATTTTGCCATTTGCCACAATGTTGATGAATCTAGAGAGTATTATGCTTGGTGAAATAAATCAGACAAAGACAAATATTCTATGTTATCACATATTTGGAGTCTAAAAAATAAAATAAATGAATGTACATAACAAAACAGAAACTGATTCACAAATACCGAGAACAAATTAGTAGTTACTAATGGGGAGAGGGAAGAGGGAGGGGTAAAATAGGGGTGTGAGATTAAGAGATACAAACTACTATGCATAAAATAGATAAGCAACAAGGATATAGTGCATATCACAAGGAAATATAGCCATTATTTTGTAATAACTTTAAAAGGACTAACTATTGAACCAGTGTATTGTACACCTGAAACTAATGTAATATTGTTAATCAACTATAATGCAATAAAAAATGTTTAAAAAGAATAAAACAGTCTTCCTACAATAGAATTTCCAGGATAATAGTAGCACTGGTTACTTTATATTAATTTCCTTTTATATCACAATTAACTTATTGTCAAACTACAAAGAGAGTGGGAGTTTTGAGGGAATAATACACTCAGAAATCCAGAAGCTTTGATTAATCTGACAGTTTTCCAAGCTGTCTTCTCCCAGTGAATCATTATTCTTTAACCCCATTTGCTGACTCTTTCTGTTGAATGTCCCTTAAGAACCTAAGTTCATTTTTAAATAAATATATAATTACACACAAGAAAAATCACAGAAATTATGTTTTCATTTCTGCCCATTTGATACAGAACATTTTCTTTATTCTCCACATTTCCTTTGGTCTATTTCCTATCATTCTCACAGCCTCCACCCTTCTCCCCAATCACTGGACTTCACATAAATGAAATCATATAATATGTGTCCTTTTGTGTCTCTCTTCTTTTGTTCACCATAAAAATGTCACCTATCTTTAAGACCACTCTGAAACTTAAATTGGGTAATGTATGTATATCTCAATTTCAAGTTCATAATAAATATTTAAGAAGTGTTATTTGGGTAACAGTTTGTTAAACCTGTATTCATTCTGTTTCAATTATAAATGTGCCTAAACCAAAGAGTGGCAATTATTGCATATTTGAAAGAAAAGTACTAGATTAAATGAAAGATCAGAAAAGAGAGTGAAAAAAAATATTGTGACCCTGGTCCTCATATCTTCATTGTAGAAAATTAAAAACTTAAAAATGATAAACGGACAGTTAATTTCTTTGAAAGCAATACCCACAGAGAGAAAGAGAGGAAGAAATACACAAGAGCAGAGCAGTAAGTAGGACAGAGATTTGTTGTGGGAGTGAATAGAAATCTGCCTTTGGGGCATTAGTCACTCACTTTGAGGAGGATTCAGAAGGGTTTGCTTATTGTGGACCAGGTAAGGAAGGTTAATACTAGGTGTCCAAGACAAGGGTAGAGAAGAGACAGAGTGTTCCAGGGGTCTACAGGGAAATATCCGAGTTTTAAACATTTGTCATGGCCAGAATAAATCAACACCTGATTGCACTGTGCTTTGCAAGACATTTTCTGACTCTTTCTTTCTCTTCCTTAATTTGATCTTTCAGGGATCAAAACATGTGATAAGGAAATAGAGGCAGATTTAGGTAGAGGAATAGAAAATCTTCCAACCAAGACTCCCTTCCACTCACAAGAGTCCAACTTAAAGGGATAAAGGAATACTTTGATTCCAAATAAAGTTTGAAGTTCCATCATTACATTGGACACATTTATATTAAATATTTATTTCTAAAATTGAATATCTTATTTATTTAATTATTATTTGATTATTTTAACTAGATACAAAAAGACTTTCATATTTACAAATGAATGGATAACTTATGCACCCTACTTTAGATTTCATCCAGGGACAGAGCAAAAATGAGTTTCATAGAGCAAGTTTAAACCAACATTGAGAGAGAGAGGAAGAATACTCACACAATTATTATTTGGATCTATTTGTTCTCTCCACTTTTCATCTGGCTATCTTCTATACATCATTCTAAACATAAACCAGATGTGAACTCTTCAGCTGACTTCCTGCATCCTCATCTAGTCTGGGATATGTGACCTTTCAGAGAACCCACAGAACGTGGTGACAAATTCTATCCTGACACTATCACTCTCAATTACACTTACTTTTTTGTAATAGACCTTGAAAACTTAAGAAGAGAAAACATGCTTTAACTTCTGCTTGTCCCAATCCTAGAATGTTGCTGAGCTATAAGACTACACTTAAGTGTTATCAAAGAAACAAGAAAACAAATTATATTAATAAGGAATAAGGAAAAAATCAATAATATATATCCGGCATCCAGTGAAGTGGTATGCATGCTTAATGTAAAGAACTTAACAATAGCTTTATGTTTACATAGTTTTTCTTTGCTATATGAAACACTAAAACCATATTTTAAATGGCTATGGCATATTTGTAGAATATAGGTGAAACAGAAAGCTGTCTAAGAAGGATTTAAAATAATTATAATTAAATTATGTATTACCTTAATATATTTTTCTATCCAATCACATTATTTTATTACTAACATTTTTAATGTCTTGGTAATAATATATGACTACTTAAATTGTATTTTTTTTGAAAGAACAGTTCTGCAAAAAATTACTCTTAAATCAAATTTAATTATTTGTAATTTGTAATTCTTTCAGAGCAAAATATGTTACAGTTAGGCTATGTAATTCTGAATTTCAGTCAGATAATAACTAAAACCATCCTGCATTTAAAGATAAGCATAGACTATTGAAAGGATGTGCCTTAAGGACATACCAATCTAACTGATCTTAATGAAGTTATGTTAGAACAACACAAACTTCAACATAAATTTCAGACTTTGACTTGACCTTGGCTTCTCTTTAAGGTGTGTGTGTGTGTGTGTGTGTGTGTGTGTGTGTGTGTGTGTGTGTAGGTAGGTAACTAGTAAAATGTTCCTGAACTCTAAGGTTATTCCTGAGATCTTTACAACCCTCATATTTTCTCTACTGCTTCTATCAGGTATAAGTCTTTTCCTCTCTGCTCAGCCTCCATGACCCTTCTGAACTGTTTCTCTTTGAATCTTTTCCTTTGTGTTGGCTTTTTCTCTTTAGTCTTAGGCAGTCTTTTATTTCCTTCATCTGCACATTTTAAATATTTATTACACCATATAGTGATTACCTACCAATAAAACAATATTTCAAGAGTGTTTTGTAGTATTTATATTAAAGCTAACCCTTTCATTAAAATAATCTTAAGAAATGTTTAAAAATATAGTTTTCTATCAATCACATCCTCAGAAAACAATTTATTTAGAATAGTGTAGGAATTGGTAATCTCTATTTCAAACAGCTCCATGCATGGTTATCTTGATCAGTCAAGTTTAGAAATCATTTTATTAGACTACATTTAAATTAGCATGTGTTGAAATGTCTTACTATCACATTTAAATGCATAACTAAATAGCATTACTGAGTAGTTCTTCATTTGTCTCAGTAATTAAGAGTACCCCCTCTGTTGGAAAAATAGATTCTTCTGTAGTTTAAACATTATGATAGGACAACTCAAAGTCAGAAAATAAAAGAGTGAACAAATCATGGACCACTTAATACCTACTGTACTCTAAAGGATTTAATGTCATAAATCTTAAAGTAAATGTTTATTAAGAGAGAATATTTTCAATTTATATATTTAAATAAAATTTTAAAGAGTTTCCATACTAGAAATGTTCTTACCTCATATTTCACCATATAATAGACAAGACTATTCTAAATTCAACTAAAAAAGTCTAAGCCAGTTAAAAATATCCATAAAGCTTAACAGGAATTGGGTAATGTATTTATACTTAATGAAGCAAAAAAGGACTTAATTGAGTTTGAAAATTCTTATATTTCATGAGTGGTTTATGGAAGATGAGATATGAGCTGAGTCTGCATGTAAAAAAAAGTACAGTAAAATTTTAATTGGCACATATCCACTGAAGCAAAAATTTGCCAATTAAGTGATATGCTGATTATAGTGATAGAAATTTGATTTTACACTGTATTCTTCTCAACATTGGCAAAAATATTTTCTTGGGATACTATAAAAACAGGGAAATTAGGTAGAAGGCAAAGGTAAAAAACATTGGGTAGACCATATACTGTTAATATATTTCCATCTCTAAGTACAAAGATCTTTCAAAAAAACCTCTTAAAGACATTCTTAGATATGGAAAAGTTTTTTCTGCGTTTAGATTGTTTTCTGCTAAGATGTAAATGCATCTGAGAAGGAAATACCTGCAACCATCTATTAGTAATTATTTTGCAAAATTTCCATTGAAACTAGTAAAAGGTGTTTGAATTGAAGCTGAGAATCAAAAACTGTATCTTTTTGTATCACGTGAACTAATATGTCCCACAAACATATAGTAGGAATGAGACATAAGTTAAACATTTATTAGATTGAGGAAAAGGGACATCTTTAAGGACAATTCAGGAACATACTATGATTTTAATATAGAAACAAAACCTTACATATACAAGTAGAGCTACATTTTCCTGAATAATTTACAAACACTATTCCACATATCCATGCAAAAAAGGACTTAATTGGTCTGAAAATTCAAATTTAAAAATTTCAGCAAGGGCTTCCCTGGTGGTGCAGTGGTTGAGAGTCCACCTGCTGATGCAGGGGACACGGGTTCGTGCCCCGGTCCGGGAAGATCCCACATGCCACAGAGCGGTTAGGCCAGTGAGCCATGGCCGCTGAGTCTGCATCCGGAGTCAGTGCTCCACAATGGGAGAGGCCACAACAGTGAGAGGCCCACGTACAGCAACAACAACAACAACAAAATTTCAGCAAAGATTCTTAGAATAAATCCACGTAAGTTATTAAATATTTATGACTTCCCTAAAATTAACTTTATAAGATTTATAATGTACAATAGAATGCGGAAAACTGTTTAACCAAAAGACACAATTACAAAATGATTTCTGGGCACTTCAGATCATTAAATCTTATTTAATGATATATAAATATTTTGGATTATGTTTGCATAAATTAGTAGGATTGAACTAATAAATTTCTTAATAAAGATTTGGTGTTTACTGTTTTGTTAAAAAAATACAACAGAAATTTACTGAAATATATGTGATACACTACTAGGCACTGTTATTCAAAGGCAAATATGATATAGTACTAGTTCCTATACTCAAGAAGTTGATAATTTATCAAGGAAAGCGAAGCACATGCAGATTATTATATCATGAAGCCTAATATGATGAATGTCATTGAAGAAAAGCAAAGGTAAAATATAATAAAATTGTAAAGATTGTAAATATTTGCAAATGATATGACCAATAAAGAATTAATATCCAACATATATAAATAGCTCATACAACTCAATATCAAAAAAACACAACCCACTTAAAAAATGGGCAGAAGAACCAAACAAACATTTTCCAAAGAGGAAATGCAGGTGGCCAACAGGCACTAAAAAGATGCTCAACATTATTAATCATCAGGGAAATGCCAATCAAAACCACAATGTAATATGACCTCATATCTGTTAGCATGTCTATTATCAAAAAAACAAGGTGTACCAAATGTTGGCAAGGATGTGGAGAAAAGGGAAATTTTGTGCACTGTTGTGGGAATGTAAATTGGTATAGCCACTGTGTAAAACATTATGGAGCTTCCTCAGAAAATTAAAAATAGAACTACCATATAACCTAGCAATTCCACTCCTGGGTATATATCCAAAAAAAACAAAAACACTAATTCAAAAAGAAACTTATACCCCCATGTTCATAGCAGCTTTACAAATGCCAAGATATGGAAACAACCTAACTGTCCATAAATAGATGAATGGATAAAGAAGATGTGGTATATATACACAACCGAATACTACTCAGCCATAAGAAAGAATAAAATTTTGCAATTTTCAGCAACATGGACATGGGCTTGGAGGCCTTTATGCTAAGTGAAATAAGTTAGACAGGGAAAGACAAAAACTGTATGATATCACTTGTGTGTAGAATCTAAAAAATACAACAAACTAGTGAATATAGGAAAGAAGAAGCAGACTCACAGATTATAGACAACAAACTAGTGGCTACCAGTAAGGGTGGGTAGGGGCAATATAGGGGTGGGGAGTGGGAAGTACAAACTGTTGGGTGTAAGATAGACTTAAGGATGTATCGTATGACACAGGAACATAGCCAATATTTTGTAATAACTGTAAATGGCAAGTAACCTTTAAAACTGTATTAATAATTTTTTAAAACATTACTGTAAAATGGAGGCAAAACTTTGGATCTAGAGAACTCAGGAAACACACAGCCTTTAAGAGGCTAGACTGGTATTAAACTGGTGGTCAGGGCTGACTTATCCATTAGGCACTGTTGCACAGTGCCTGGGGCCCATAATGCTGTTAGAGAACCACTGAAAGTATTTAATTTCTTACAAAGTAGAAGAAAAATAAACTTTTATATCAAAAAATGTTTTAGTATACAATATCAGCACATTTATATCATGGCAGCACTAAAACAATGTTTTTAGGGAGGAAGGGTCTTATGAAGACAAAAGTGCCTAGGTCCTATGAAATTCACAGCTCCACCTTTCTCTAGTTGTAGAACTTTAGCCTCTCTACTTCAATTTTCTCATCAGCAAAATAGTGAACATAATTATACTCACCTCAGTACTCACCTCAGAAGTTTCTTATGAGGATTAGATAAATTATTACATGTAAAGTTTCTAGAACAGTGTCTGGAATATAGTAAGTATAATACAAACCTTAACTATAGTAATGTCATTTTCATCAGCCCAGAAGATTGAATGAGGTGGATAGAAGGATAGAAGTGGCCAATATATTTGGGAGAAAAGTAATTTTCACAGTCAAGCAATGGCATTAGTTGTATATAGAGAAACAATGAGATAAACCTGGCACTTATCACACAAGACCTTAAGCTCATGGTTGGAAAGCTACTGTACTGTAGACATTAAAGAGTTAGGCAATGGACAGCCACTGGATCACATGAAAAGCTAATCAGCCATAGTATGCATGAAGATTTGAAATGTTGAAAGACCAGTCAGTGAAAAAAGGAGAATAATTGAATAGAAATGAAAAAAAGAGTTGAGAAAGATTAAATCTGAGAAACTGCTTGAAAGATTGATCTTGATCTTAAAAAAGAAAAGAATCAAGTTGATTTTTTTAATAGTGACTACTACTTTCTGAAGGAAATTGAATTTGCTTCCTAATTAAATAAAAGTTGGGGCTTGCCAAGAGACATCTGATTTTTTTTTTTTTCTCCTAAACTTGGAACCTGTATTTGTCAGCTTTATAACTTAATTGGGCTGTGAGGCTGACAAATTGATTTTTCTTTCACCTAATTTATTTAATTCAGTTTTCACAATTAGGCAAGCAATTAATCAATGGTGGAGTCATTAAGATTCATTGCATTGAAACGGTTTTCTGACAATCATCCTAAATAAGAACTGTGCAATTTATCAGAAGGCAAATATCCTGGAAAATCTTAAGTATACTGTATGTAAGATACTTATACTGGTGATGTTCAATATTTTAACTTCACCTAAAATTGTAAGAATAAATTGAACTGAAGTCTTTAAGTTTTGCTTTGGTCCATTTTGCAATCTTATCTAGAAACAAAGTGGTAGTAACCTACTACTTATTAAGTCAAAATATGACAGAATTTTAGTGTGTAACAATATTATAAAAGAATAGTTGTCTGACCCATTAATAATTTATTTCTTTCCTGTAATGTTGAAGAACACAGTTCTATCCAGTTAAGATTTAAGTTTAGGATATCAAGCTCATGTATAAAATATGAGAGATATGAAAAGTTTTAAATGACATTTTATTTAGAGCCTGTATTATATCCTGGAAAAAATATTGAATTTGAGATTTATAAGTCTGAATTCCAGTGAGTTCTGCCATATAGAACTTTTGTGTTCTTGAGGAAAATTTCATTATGCTATCATTTCTTAGCTATGATTAATGTTAATTTAAAATAAAATAATGTGCATGAAAATACTTTGTAAATTGTAAACTGATATAAAATTCAAAAAACTATTAAAATAATTTGGTCTTATTTAGTATCACTGTGTACAATTAAATGTTTTAGAGAAAAATACATTTTGTGTAATTTTTTTATATTGAGCATTGTTTTAGGAACATCAGTCTAAATAAATAAAATTATAATACTTTTCTATTTGTCTTGGCCTTTGAACCCTCAACAAAATTGATTCCCAAAATTTTGAGATAAAGTCTTATTGTCTTGGGTTTCCAATGTATCCATTCCTTCTATCTGTGTTTCAGTTAATTTACCCCAAGCTTCAAAAATGTAATCATCTTTAGCCTAAACGTTGCTCCACCTGGGTTCCTCAAGTCTCTTTTTAAAGGTCCATTTCTGCTACTGTTGTCAAGCTGGATCTTTTTCATTGCTGCTCTCTATTTTCCTGAATTGTTCACTCATATACTTTGAAGACACTCCTGAATCTTCTGTAGTTCTCTGTCAGTCTTCAGACATTGTACTCATACTACTGGTCTGAAAATATTTCCTAGCAGTCTCAGTTCTTTGCTATTAAATCTGAAGCTGCTTTCTCAGAGTATTCAAGGGTTACAAAGAACTTGATCATAAAAGTTATTTTAAAACTAAGTAGGGGCATTCCCTGGTTGTCCAGTGGTTAAGACTTGGTGCTTTCACTGCCGGGGCCCGGGTTCGATCCCTGGTTGGGGAAATAAGATCTCGCAAGTTGTGCGGGACTGCCAAAAAATAAATAAAAATAATGTAGTATAAATACTTCTCAAAGACTTGAAATTGGTTCACCTTTAGAAGTAAATAGAGGCTGAACCTAAAGCTTTTCCCTATCTGTGCTAGCATGATTGTTAAACACATGCTTACTACTACAATCCAGAATGACTTTCCGCATCTCTCATTGCCAGATTAGTGCTTTGTCATCTCTGCAGGTTTGACTAGGAGGCTGAGGCACTGTACATGCTGGTAATGATGCTATAATTCCTCAGTGGGTTTTGTGTCTTTTAATGCAGAAACTTGGAAATCCACTGTTCCTTCTAAGGGGGAAGTGAGCACACTTACTTATGATATTGCATCCCACTTGCTACTTTTAAAGTGCCATGATGAAAGTCACTGTTCTTTCTGGATCAGATGAAACAACTGCCAGCTTCAGTTTTTCTCTTCTTTTGAAATTCACCAGTATCACCTTTGGAATGCTTTTCTTTCGTTCAGCTTTGTTTTAATAATACAAACATTGTGCCAAAGTTATTTTGATTCAGTCTAGTATGAGCTGTTTGTATCTATAAACTTAAAAGGTGAATCATAGTTGATTCAAATGGTGGAAGACTATTTTCCTAGAGTTCCTAATCTATGAGATAATCTTGCCTAAACAAGGCTCCTAACTTCTAGAGTTATTAAGTAATCATATATTGTTTATTTTGGATTCTCTTATTGGAACCTGAGTGGCCATGTGTGTAACGGATAAAGAGATGTTTTTGTAGGAATATATATATATATATATATAACTTGATTTAATATAGATGCCCACTGACATGAACTATGTTTAGAGTTGGGATCAGAGTATAGCTCTAATTCAATTTTAAACCTCCCCAAATGCTTATGCCTTCTTAAGGAGCTATAAAGAATTTCCACTTCCAACTAAGATGGGCTAACAGCGACCAGATGTTGAGACACAATTCTCTATGAATCTCTCACACATTTCTACACATCTAGGCAGTAAAATGCCATGTGCTGTAAGGCTGTCTTTTCAGGAATATTTGTATATGCACATAACTCTGGAAAGGTAGAGACAAGGACTCCCTCTGCAGCAAATTTATTTACGCTATCAGACAGTAAAGATGGAGATATTTTTCTCCCTGAAGACATTCCAAGATAATAAAAATAAGACACTTCTCTCCTCTTTAAAGAGAGTTTTGCTTACATCTCAAGATAATGAAGATAATGTCTCCCTAGCAGGGAGGATGGGCATTCTTTCAGGCAGTCCCAATATAATGTCTCAATCTTTGGATTTCTTTCCTGTAACATACCTCCAGTGCAATACAGGTACCATCTGGCCCTTATTATCTGATTACCTTGGTAATCGGGGTCAAAGAACCACTGTTCCTGCTTTTTATGGTGAGTAATAAATGGTTTCTTGTCACTGACCCAGACATGTCATGTCTCTCTGTCAGGTATCTGAGAAACTGTGTTAGGTTAACTTATTACTTTGCAAGAAAGATGAAATCCTAGACTCTTTTTCCATTTCTTACTTGACAATTTAACACCAAATTTATCCTTCCATCTGAAACAAATAAACTAATGAAAAGAGACAAAATACTTTTAAAACAGAAAAAAAAGTGTTTACGATAGTGGACATCAGGCAATAAAGTGCAGTGATCTCTGAAGGTTGGGGAACAAGTAAGTCAAGCCCTATAATTGTCTCATCCTATTTCCTTCTAAGATTTTCCATGGTACAGGGAGCAGTATTCAGTCAGATCCTCTGTTGAAATTCCTATGTTGAGGAAATGAAGTTCAGAAGATGGTCTCCAAGGAGACCAAGGTGGCTAGATTACCAAGTATAAAGCTGCATAGAAAGAGAACCCAGAGATTTTCAGAGGATTCTCCCCCAAGTATTCAGCAAAGCACTGATCAGAGCATGCTGAAGCTGGGGGAGAGGGGGTCAAATTTTTCCAAATGAGATGCAAACTACAGACCCACAAGTTCAAGAAGCACAATGAAACCTAAGCATAAAAAGTTGGAGAGTATAGAAAGCCCATGATCTCTCAGAGTCCATGTGATGGATAGACATTTTGGCATATAGAAAAAAATCTGGGCTATATTTACTTAACTCTAATCATAACTTAGTCATAAAATTGACTTACCATATACTAGAAAATGTGTTAAGTTCTACAGGCATTATTTCATTTAATTCTAAAAGTAACAATTTTAGGTTCATATGATATATCACATATATAAAAGGAAAGTGAGGTTATAAAAATTAAATAATTTTCCTAAGATTGTATGTCCCTTTACTGGGATCAAACATTAAGTCTGGTCTAAAGAAAACATTATAAAACTGATGATGCTTACACTTCCATTTAAAATTAATGTTTTTAAAGTAAATTCCTAAAAGTTGTAACTCATTAGCAAAGAGATAAGTAAATGCTTTCAATAAACAGATTAAGTAAATGAAATCAACACAACGAGGTGTATGCAGTATGGAATGTGATGATAGTGATCTTGCCTTGCCATTGACTAGTGTTTTAAAGTTTGGCCACATGCTGTATAACCCTCTTTTCAATAGATTATCTCATTTGACATTCTTCACAGCTCCATGGTTGAGACTGTCAGGGAGGGGGAAATTTCCTCCTTATCCTTTGAGTTTTTTTTGACCAGTCTAATAATTAAATTGACACAAGGTAAATTAACAGGAGAAAAAAATAATTTAATTCATATGCACAAAAGTCTCATAGAAAGGCAACCCTGAGAGTGAACAAACCAGGCTGTTTATATATATAATTTTTTAGATAAAGAAACAATTATTGTGAAGACTTAACAAAACAAAGAGGCTTGTGCTTGGGACAGCAGACTAGTGGAGAAGTAATGAAGTTAGCCTTGAATTCCTTAACTCAAGTGAAAAGCATACTTTCCATCCTCATGGTACAGGGAGAATTCCTTCACATAGGAGATTTATTTCCCACTTTTAGGAGGAAAGAAGTGGAGTCAGAGTATCTTTATTTTTCACTGGGTTTTTCTCAAGGAACTTTATTTATTTACTTTTTAACATCTTTATTGGAGTATAATTGCTTTACAATGGTGTGTTAGTTTCTGCTTTATAACAAAGTGAATCAGTTATACGTATACATATGTTCCCATATCTCTTCCCTCTTGCATCTCGATCCCTCCCACCCTCCCTATCCCACCCTTCTAGGTGGTCACAAACCACTGAGCTGATCTCCCTGTGCTATGCAGCTGCCTCCCACCAACTATCTATTTTATGTTTGGTAGTGTATATATGTCCATGCCACTCTCACTTTGTCACAGCTTACCCTTCCGCCTCCCCATATCCTCAAGTCCATTCTCTAGTAGGTCTGTGTCTTTATTCCTGTCTTACCCCTAGGTTCTTCATGACTTTTTTTTTTTTCCCTTAGATTCCATATATATGTGTTAGCATACGGTATTTGTTTTTCTCTTTCTGACTTACTTCACTCTGTATGACAGACTCTAGGTCCATCCACCTCACTACAAATATCACAATTTCATTTCTTTTTATGGCTGAGTACTGGAAATATACCCTGAGAAAACCATAATTCAAAAAGAGTCATGTACCAAAATGTTCATTGCAGCTCTATTTACAATAGCCAGGATGTGGAAGCAACCTAAGTGTCCATCATCGGATGAATGGATAAAGAAGATGTAGCACATATATACAATGGAATATTACTCAGTCTCAAGTAACTTTAATTCAAAATAATCAATATGTCATTGAGGCATATTTTGGGGCGACCTGCTCTGGGCCTCAACATGTCTGTTAAAACCGAGAGAAGTTAATGAACTTGCCCAAGGTCACCCCATCAGTTTAGTTTGGAAGCTGATATTAGATTTCCAGTCTTCTGATTTGTAACTGGGATTTATTTTGTTAAGAATATATTTTTAAACGACTAATAAAGATCTTGAATAAAGTTAGTGTTTCCTAATAATGAATCCAACACAACTGAAATACTTCAATTTAATTAGGAAGAATGTTAAAATGTAAAGATAACTTTCAAAGCTGACTAACAATCGTTGAAAGAGGTGAGTCTCTCTTATTCTATAATTTTAAAAAACCCTCAAAAGTAAGCATTTCTCATAACTAATTTCCATATTTTGGTGTTTTATCTATGCACATGGAAAATAACTCTTAAAAAGGCATTTTAAGGCAATAAAATATAGAACTTATATTAAATACTGTTTATTACATTGGAACTTGAAAAGAAAATTTTCAGTAAACATCATGCTTGATTATGAAATCTGCTAGAATGAACTGTCCAGAAATTATAGCCATTCTGTGGCTTTGCCAATCACAACAAGGGAACATTGTGCGATCACAACGTGTGTGAATTGCCGATGGCAGAATCAGTAACCATATAGGGACATGATTTAAACACCACATGGGAGAATAATTCATGGCAGTACCACACAATATAAAAAATGTTGGGCTTCCCTGGTGGCGCAGTGGTTGAGAGTCCGCCTGCCAATGCAGGGGACACAGGTTCATGCCCCGGTCCGGGAGGATCCCACATGCCGCGGAGCGGATAGGCCTGTGAGCCATGGCTGCTGACCCTCCGCGTCTGGAACCTGTGCCCCACAACGGGAGAGGACACAACAGTGAGAGGCCCGTGTACCACAAAAAAAAAAAAAATTGTTTACAAATATCAACTGGTATCTATATGTGTCCAAGTAGCTAATTTCATTCTATTTGAGTAGATATTACTGGCAACATCATGGCCACAGGCAAAAGTTTGAGCTATCCACGTCCGGTAAATATCAACATTACTATCAGATTCCCCTCAGAAAATCAATTTTGCTTTGATTTGTTTGATTTTTCTAGCAATATTCTCTATAAAATACTTTAAAAAATCATGGTTGGGTTTATTATAATTTTAAAGAAAGGCAGGTATTATAAATGTATGTATACACACATATATATTATACTATCTATTAATCATATTTTAAAATTTCATCCCAATACTATTACAATACCCTCCCTCTCCAATGATGTATGCGTTTTTTGGTAAGTATTGAATAAAATGCCAGAAAAAGGCAATGTGCATTGTATATTTAAAGTATTAAACTTGAATGAAATGGGATGTATAGCTACAAAATCTTTGGACTCAAATTGCCTAACTTTGGAACATACAGAGTGTTTTATTCATTAAATGAAATAATTTTAAGTACCTGAAATATACATAAGCATCTGATAAATTAGTTTTTACATTATTATCACTTTTGTAATGCAAGAACTAGATAAGAGAAGCCCAAGAAAAATTGTTCTTCCATTGATGTTACAAAGTATTATATTACCTTGTAGCAAATTAGTGTCTGATACTAGTTGATAGAAAGAGATAAGCATAATAAATAAGCAAATGATTTAATCATTTACTTAATTTTCTATATTTTATTGAAGAACACTATCACACTGGGCTTTTCAAGAGAAAAGATTAACCAAATTATTCTTAAATATGTGAATGTCAAGACTGATTTGACGAGGAAGGGTTGTAGTAGCCAATAGTGGGTATTTCAATGGGCAACAGTGATATATAATTGCTTAAGACATAGCTTGTGGAGGCAAATGCCATGACTTTGATAATTTACTTACTGATTAAAAGGATAATGTTAATGGTAATGTGTGACTGAAGATTCCAGAACTCAGTAGGGTAACTGATAAGCTGATAGGCCTAGTGCACATGAATGAAGATCTAATAGTAGGTCTTCAGCTACAGAAATAATATGTCACAGCAAGATGCCTGAGTTGGTCTCTACTTTGCTATGTATGTAAGGCTATTAATGTGAAGAAGAAAGAAGTTCAATGCCCCTGTCTTTTATAGAGATGTAGTGACAAGAAATACAGAAACAACAAAAGTGACAAATGCAGGATATTAGCCTTGAAGAGAGGCAAGTCTCTGCAACTTCCCAACTGTTCTTAAAAATTTAAGAAAGTGTTGATAAAGAAAATTCCATCTCAATGCTCACCTTTCCTCTACACTTAGTGAAAGAGAAGAGTAGCTAGAGTCTGCAGGATCAATCATTTTGACCCAGAAAAAAGAGACTTCTGGATTTTTAAATAACAATAAATATTATAAAAAATAATTACACAAGTTGTTCACTGATAAGTGTAGTACAGAGTTTGTAAACCTGTTAAATGCTAGGCTTTCCACACCTGTGTAATGGAATGATCCCAAATTATTACTGATTTATAACAGCTGCAAAAAATCACTACTGCCAGGAGATAAACTTGTTGTCAGTAAGAAAACCTTCTGCCAAACATCCTGTCTAAAAAAATGTATTAGATGATTTTTACAGTTGCCTACACTACTAAATCCAGCACTAAAAATCTGTTTTCCAATTTTTACTATTATTGTACAGAATATTTTGAATCTTCAGGACTTCCATGAGTCAGTTGTCTTCTATAGACTATTTGTTGATTCTAAAGGATAAAAATTAACACATTTTTGGAGTTGTACAACTTTGTATTATGTTACCAAACATGTCCACAGGCAGATTGCTTGTTTTTTCTTCTCTTATCTCTCCAACAAGCATATAGATTTAGAGTTAAATTTATGTCATTGTTTTTAAAATTTCAAAACACTTTTAAGTGCCTTAAAATCAGGAATATAAATGAGTATGTGATAGATAAGAGGAGATCTCTAAACACTGAAGAATTCTTTAGTATAGTAGAAAGAACACTCTATACGTGTCAGATCTCATGGGTTCAAGATTTATCTCTGCCAGTTAATAGCTTTATCAAAACCAAATTACTTAAACTCTGTACTTCAACTACACCATTAACAATTTGAGAAAAATAATAACTTTCTTAGCTACTTTAAAATGTTGTAGGCTTTAAATAAACAAGAAAGTGATGAGAAAAAAGCTCATTCTGTTCTCATCTGGCAAAAGTCAAAGAAATTTTGATAAGTAATTCAAGTTTCTAAAGAAAATAAAATCTTTCATATCATTTGAGTCTATATTGCCTAACTTCCTGCCTTGCAAGTCTACTTCCCTGATAAAAGCAATGCACAATTTGTGAATATTTATTTACAAACTAGTCCAAGCCAAAATGATTTCTCACCTGTAGTACTGCAATGGACTCATGAAAGCGCCCTCCACTTTTATACATGTATCCTGCCTAAGATGCATCATAAACAGGGTAGCAACCTAATTTAGATCTTGCTAATGGTCTGCTCAAAACCCTGCGTTGGGGTTTCCCTGGTGGAGCAGTGGTTGAGAGTCTGCCTGCCGATGTAGGGGACACGGGTTCGTGCCCCAGTCCGGGAAGATCCCACATGCAGTGGAGTGGCTAGGCCCGTGAGCCATGGCTGCTGAGCTTGCACGTCCGGAGCCTGTGCTCTGCAATGGGAGAGGCCACAACAGTGAGAGGCCTGTGTACCGCAAAAAACAAAAAACAAAACAAAAAACAAAACAAAACAAAACAAAAACCCTGCATTACTTAACCATTTACTCCGAGTAAAAACAAAGATCTTTAATTGTCCCCAGGTTACATCCTTGACTTCATTTTCTTCTACTCTTCCCCTTGTTCTCTGCATTCCAGCCTGTAGAACCTCTTTGCTGGTCTTGAAATACACCAGACTGGATCTCAACTATGAGTCTCTGCTCTTGGTATTCCCTCTGCTGGAATATTTTCCCCTTAGAAATTTATATAAATTACCCTTCACCTCCTTAAAACCTTTGCTCAAATAACACCTTTCCACTTAAGCCTACCCCAACAGTCCTTTAAAGCCTTCAATTTATTTTCTTGCCCCCATCCCTCACATATATATATATTTTTAATTTTTATTTTGTTACAGATGACATTTATCTATTTATTGTGTTTGTAGTTTATTGCCTATCATGCACATTAGTATGTCAGTTCTATTAGGGCATAGATCTTAGTCTGTTTTGTTCATTGATATAATCCAAATGATTGTTGATGTGTTTAAAAAATGAAGTAATTAAAAGACAATATTTTTATTCTTGGCATATTATTTTGTTTACTTGTTTGATTAATAATTTTCACACATATTTTTTATTTAGTTTCAGAAAAGCACAAATACAACCATAATAAGGTATAGATTCTTATCTCAAAATCAATTTAGGTAATATTTATAAAAATCTGTTCCCAGAATAACTGTTTAGCTTAATGGTACTTGTAAGAAATGCAGATACCTAGAGCATATTCAGTCCTACCAATTCTCTGGGCATTAAAGCTCTGGAATTTGCATTTTAACATTTTTTTTTGTGTGTGTTGAGAATGATGTTTGCTGTGGTTTTGTCCACAGGCTACAGGATTGTAGTTCTTCTTTCTTCTGCTGTCTGCCCTCTGTTAGATGAGGCTATCTCTAACCATATTTTTGAGGTGTATATTGTGCATCAAATTTTGAGACTCCAAGAACTAATGTGATAACTTTCAAACAAATGCTTACCTCATAGAAATATATTTTAAAATATAGCCTGGTTTGCAGTATGCTATGTGTACATAGAATATTCATCAAGAGGGGCATAATCTCTGCAATAAAAGAAAATTCAAATTTACAAAGATTGAAATATTAAAAAGTTATCTGATCAGAACTTTATGAAGTTAGGAGTAAATAGCAATAGAATATCTAGAAATCCTCACATTTTTAGAAATTTAAAAATATCTTCTAATACATAAAAATACCTTTAGGCCAAAAATAAATCATGAGAGAAATTAGCAAAATATATCAAATTGAATAACAATAAAAATGTAGCATATTAAAATTTGTGAGAAACAGCTTAATGACTGTCAAGAAGAAAAGTTATCACTTTGAGTGTTTATGTTAGAAAAAAGAAAGGCTTAAATTTAATTATCTAAACTACCTTAAGAAACTAGACTTTTTTTTTTTTAATTTATTATTTTTTTTTTGTGGTACGCGGGCCTCTCACTGTTGTGGCCTCTCCCATCGCAGAGCAAGGCTCCGGACGCGCAGGCTTAGTGGCCATGGCTCATGGGCCCAGCCGTTCCGCGGCATGTGGGATCCTCCTGGACCGGGGCACAAACCCATGTCCCCTGCATCGGCAGGCAGACTCCCAACCACTGCGCCACCAGGGAAGCCCTGAAACTAGACTTTTTTGAAAAAAGTACAGTTACCATCGAAGTAGTAGAAGGAAATATACAAAAAAGATAAAAGCTTAAATGAATAAAATAGAAAATAATCAACAGTATTACCCACTAAAATTGTTTCTTTGTAAAGATTACTAAGTTGATAAACCCTTAGCAAAACTTATCAAAAAATAAGAGAAAACACAAATTACTGATAAACACAATTTTAGAAGGTTATCACCAATCTCCCCAGGTTGTTAAAAGGATAATAAGGGAATAATATGAATAGACTTATACCAATCATTTCGACAATTTACATAAAATAGACATTAAAACAAACAATAACCAAAAAAACATAACTTGCCAAAGCAGACACAAGAAAAAACAGAATTTCCAAATACCCAATCATAAGTAAACAAATAAACTGAATTTTTAATCAAAACCTTTCCAAAAAGAAAACTTCAGGTTCTTGTGGCTAAATTAGTCAACTTTTCAAACATTTATTTAAAAAAAATTATAATCTAACACAAATGTCTTTAGAAAAATGAAGGGAAAACATTTCTTAGTATATCCACAATAGCAAAACATGACAAATTAATTATAAGAAATAGGAAACTGCACACCAATATTCTTGATAAACCTCAAGACAATGCTAGCAAATCTAACCCAGTAATATAGAAAGAGTATAAATGCATTATGATAAAATGGAGTTTATCTTAGGAACACTAGTTTGGTTTAACACTAGAATATCAATCAATATAATTCATCATATTCAATGAATAAAAAAGAAAATGTATACAATCAACTCTACAGATGCAAATCAAATATTCAGAAGTAGAGATTTTTTTTAAGAAATAGAGGTTTTCTTAGGAATTAGAACTATAAAAAAACTTTTTATTTACATATAAGGGCATCCACAGTGATTATAAACAAAGCAATTTAATTGCAAATTTGGCATAAAAGATAAACTAGAGTAATTGAGAAGTATAAAACAAACGTGTTCATGATGAATTTCCAAATACAGACAATCAAGAGTTTTTCCACAACTCACACTAAAGTCAAGGAGCTACTATTTGGGAGACTTCCTTGGTTCTCCAGTGGTTAAGACTCAGTGCTTCCACTGCAGGGGGCATGGTTTTGATGTCTGGTTGGCAAACTAAGATCTCACATGCTGTGTGGTGCAGCCAAAAAAAAAAAAAAAAAAAAAAAAAAAAAAAAAAAAAAAAAGAGTAAAGAAACAAGCAAAAAGAAAAAAATATTAAAAATTAAAGGAGGGAACTATTTTTAAGTTAACCTGGATGTTTTGAAGGTATCTTTAAGGCAAAGGGGCAAAAAAAGTTCTCTCCTACATTTACCGAAATATATTTAAAGGTTCATTAGGAAACTGGAAATTATAGTAAGTCTTTTAAGTTTTAAAATAAGTGATTATGTGACAAAGTTATGCCAGAGAAATATATTACTGTACATAGCTAAACAAAATAGCAGACTGAAGTATTCTAAAATTTTTAGAAGTTTATTTAAATTAAAAATGATGTATTAGAGAAATGGACTTTCCGACAACTTGAGTATTGTTAAAGAAATGAATTACAGCAGTCTTAAATGCAGAAAAGGGAATCAAAATAAAAAATAGCAATAGTAAAGTTTACAGGGCAAAACCCAGCAGGACAGATTTTTAGTCCTAATACTTTTGGAGTCAGTAACACCAAGGAATATAGAGCACTTGATAAATCACAAGGTGTGTAAAATTAATGACTCACAAAAAGGCTTAAAGCTTCAACTCATTTTAAAAAATCTGTCATTAACATGAAAAATGCAAGGAAAGTGGATAGCTTGGAAGTCAGGAAGACCTTGTTGAATCACTTATTGACAAATAGAAGATAACAAAGTACTTGGCTCATATTGAAATGAATGTAAACAAGCAGGATGCATAACTTGCATTCCAGAGGAAATTAGAAAATCTGCTTACTCTGTTGAGTTGTATTTTTAAAACCAAGGAAGTGGAATGATTTATTAAAATGGAACTGGGTGAAAGAGACAATAAACAATAAAAGATTTAAAAAGTGAATATAATTATGAGAGATTAATATGGTAATTCCAAATCAATACTTAGGTTTTTAATTAAAATGGCATAAATTTTAGCAGCCCAGTGGTAGCTTCTATTTTCCTCTAAAATGATAACACCAAATGAGAGAAAGACAAAGACTTAAAATGTCAAAAGCTAGGACTGAGGAAAACCATAGTAGCAGAATATATGAAGCATTCAAATTTATAAGATGTATGTTATCACAGAGAGCTTTTACATTGCTTTTAATTTTTTTTTTTAATTTGTTTTTCTTTCTGTTGTTCTGATTGGACAATTTCCAATCAGATCACTTATGAGTTCTTCTGTATCACTTTATCTGCAGGGATAGCAATACTCATATAGAGTATGTTATAGACTTTAAAACAAAAAATAGGCTTTAAAGCAAAGACTATTTAAAAAGACAAAGAAGAGTATTTTATAATGATAAAGAAATCAATACAAGAAGATATTACCATATATGCATCCAATACAGAAGCATATTAAGATGTAAAGCAAAGCTAACAGACATAAAAGGAAGAAATTGACAATAAAGCAATAATAGTAGAGAACTTTAACACCCCACTTACATCAATGGACAGATCATCCAGACAGAAAATCAATAAGGCAACAGTGAGCTTAAATGACACAACAGGCCAGTTGGACTTAATAGATATCTATAGGACATTATATCCAAAAGTAGCAAAATATGCACTCTTTTTAAGTGCACATGGAATGTTCTCAAAAATAGATCACATTCAGGCTTCCCTGGTGGCACAATGGTTGAGAGTGCGCCTGCTGATGCAGGGGACACGGGTTTGTGCCCCGGTCTGGGAAGATCCCACATGCCGCAGACCGGCTGGGCCTGTGAGCCATGGTTGCTGAGCCTGGGCATCCAGAGCCTGTGCTCCACAATGGGAGAGGCCTGCATACTGCAAAAAAAAAAAGCCCAGAAAGCAAGTCTCAACAAATGTAAGGAGATGGGAATTATATCTAGCATTTTTCTGAAACTAGAAATGGTATGAAACTAGAAATCAACTACAAAAAGAAAAATATGAAAAGCAGAAACGTGAAGATTAAAAAACATGATACTAAAAAACTAATGGGTCAGTGAAGAAATTAAAGAAGAAATTGAAAAGAATCTTACAACAAATGAAAATGAAAACACAACACTCCAAAATCTATGGAATGCAGTAAAATCAGTTCTAAAAGGGAAGTTTATAGCAATGCAGGCATACCTCAAGAAACAAGAAAAATCTCAAATAAACAACCTAACCTACAACTTAAGATAATTAGAAAAATGAACAAGCAAAGGCTAAAGTCAGCAGAAGGAAGGAAACAATAAAGATCAGAGAGGAAATACATAAAATAGAGATCAAAACAAAACAAAAAAACAGTAGAAAAGATCAATGAAACCAAGAGATGTTTTTTGAAATGATAAACAAAACTCATAAACATTTAGCCAGGCTCACCAAGAAGAAAAGGGAGGACCCAAATAAACAAAAAAAGAAATGAAAGAGGAGAAACAACAACCAATACACAGAGATACAACAAATTATAAGGGGTTACTACTAACAGTTACATAACAATAAATTGGACAACTTAGAAGAAATAGACAAACTTCTAGAAACATACAACCTGCCAAGACTGGATCAAGAAGAAACAGACAATTTGAACGAACTGATCACTAGCGGTGAACTTAAATACGTAATAAAACAACAACAAGCATTTGGCAAAATTCAACACCCATGCATGATAAAAACTATCATCAAAGTTGATATAGAGGGAACATATCTCAGCACAATAAAGGCCATTTCTGACAACCCCTCAGCCAACAACATACTGAATGGTGAAAAGCTGAAAGCCTTTCCTTTAAGTTCAGGAACAGGACAAGGATGCCTACTCTCATCCTTTCTACTACACACAGTAATGGAAGACCTAGCCACAGAAATCAGACAAAACAAAGAATTAGAAGGCATCCAAATTGAAAGGGAAGTGGTAAAACTGGTACTATTTGTAGATGAAACAATACTTTAGAAAACACTAAAGTGTACACCAGAAAGCTACCAGAACTAAGAAATGAATTCAGCAAAGTTGCAGGATACAAGATTAATATACAGAAATGTTGTGTTTCTATACAATAAAATGTTTTAACATCTTCTTTTCTGATTAATATCAGAAAGAAAAAGCTTTTAAAAATACCATTTTAAATTACATCAAACAGAATAAAACACCTAGGAATAAACTTAACCACAGAGGTGAAAGACCTATACTATGAAAACTATAAAACTGATGAAGGAAATTGAAGATGATAAAAATAAATGTAAAGATATTTATATGTTCTTGGATTGGAAGAATTAATATTGTTTAAATGGCCATACTACCCAAAACAATCTACACATTTAAGGCAATTCCTATCAAGTTATCCATTACATTTTTCACAGAACTAGAGCAAATAATCCTAAAATTCATATGGAACCAGTAATCAAAACAGCATAGTACTGGTGCAAAACCAGACACATAGATCAATGGAACAGAATAGAGAGCCCAGAAAAATACCTATGCACCTATGAGCAATTAATCTACAACAAAGGAGGCATAAATATACAAAGGAGAAAAGACAGTCCCATAAAGAATTAGTGCTGGGAAGTAGATAGATACATATAAAAGAATAAGATTAGAACATTCCCTCACACCATGAACAAAAATAAACTTAAAATGGATTAAAGACCTAAATGTAAGAACAGAAACCATAAAATTCCTAGAAGAGGACATAGACAGAACAGTCTTTGGCATAAATCATAGAAATAGTTTTTGGATCAGTCTCCTAAAGAAAAAGAAAAAGAAAAGCAAAAATAAACAAATGGAAAGTAATTAAACCTAAAAGCTTTAGCACAGTGAAGGAAACCATTGACAAAGCGAAACATAACCTATGGAATGTGAGAAAATATTTGCAAATAATACTTGCAAGGAATTAATATCCAAAATATATAAACAACTTATACAACGCAATATCAAAATACAAACAGCCCAATCCAAAAAACTAGGCTGAAGATGAATAGACATTTTTCCAAAGAAGACATAGAAATTGCTAACAGGCAAAAGAAAAGATATTCAACATTGCTAATTATTAGAGAAATACAGATCAAATCAACAAGAAGATATCATCTCACACCTGTCAGAATGGCTATCATCAAAATGTTTACAAATAACAAATGTTGGAGAGGATTTGGAGAAAAGTGAACATTTTACTGTGTTGGTGGGAATGTAAATTGGTGCAACCACTATGGGAAATAGTATGAGGGTTCCTCAAAAGAAGTACAAACAGAATTATCATATGATCCAAACATTCTACTCCTGTGTATGTATACAGAAAAAAAATGAAAACATTAATTCAAAAAGATACATGCACCCCAATGTTCATAGCAATGTTATTTACAATAGTTAAGATATGGAAGCAACCCAAGTGCCCATCAACAGGCAAACAAATGAATATGTGGTGTGTGTATGTGTGTATATAATGGTATATATATATTATATACGTGGAATAGTAAGTCATAAAAAATAATGAAATTCTTTCACTTGATGCAATGTGGATGGACCTAAAGAATAGTATGCTTAGTGAAATAAGTGGTATCTAAAAAATAATACAAATAAATGTATATGCAAAACAGAATGAGACTTACAGATGTAGAAAACAAACTAGTGGTTATCAAAAGGGAGAGGGAAGGGGGAAGGAGCAAATTAGGTGTATGAGATTAAGAGATGCAAACTACTATATAAAATAGATAAGCAACAAGGATATACTGCATAGCATAGGTAATTATGACCATTATCTTGTAATAACTTTGGAATATAATCTGTAAAAATACTGAATCACCTACCTGTAAACCTGAAACTAATATAATATTATAAAACAACTATACATCAAAAAATTATAAGATATACAAACTAAATTTTAAAAAACTTACCTAGCCTTCACTTCATGTAAAGAAGACCATATAGGGCTTCCCTGGTGGCGCAGTGGTTGAGAATCTGTCTGCTAATGCAGGGGACACAGGTTCGAGCCCTGGTCTGGGGGGAATCCCACATGCCACGGAGCAACTAGGCTCGTGAGCCGCAACTACTGAGCCTGCGCTTTTGGAGCCTCTGATCTGCAAGAAGAGAGGCCGCGATAGTGAGAGGCCCGCGCACCGCGATGAAGAGTGGCCCCCGCTTGCCACAACTAGAGAAAGAAGACCATATAAAACAAGGAAACACTTCTCTTCCACTCTACCTCCTCATTGTCTTTCCTTTGATTGAGAGACTCAAACTAGGATGTAAAACTACCCTGCCCAAGAAAATAGCAACAAACAATACATACAAACTCAACAAACAAATTCAAATCCAGTCAGGAATCATTCAGTTCCACAGATATTACATTTGATCTTGTGTATTACTGTTTTCTTGAACTTTACTTTTCTGTCATTCATTTTATGAACATAGTGGAAAAATATTATATTCAAGATACTCAGTTCCACATAGTAGGTAGAATGAATCCTAAAATTGGTGCACACTGTATTACAGTTCCTCTACCCCTAATGGTTCCAGAACCTGATTGCATATTAGGATCACCTTCTGAACTCTGAAAGAAAAATCAGATGACCAGCTAATTGGATGCACAGCTAAATCAGAACCTTGGGGGTTAAATCGTTCATGTTTTTTGTTTTTCCTTTCTGCCTTGTGTTGTTTTTCTTTCTCTTTTAATGTTCCAGGGATTATGATGTCCAAGAAAGTTTGGTAGCCACTGTTCTCTCCCTCCATTTTACTTAGCATTCTGTATGCATGTAACATTCTGAAAGACTTTGTCTTCAATAACCACTTGTTGATTTCTTTCCTATTCTTTATTACTCTATAGCAAACATGGTACTTAGATTACTGATAAATATGTAAACACAACTAGTCAAAATCCAAAATCATTATCTATGTCGTTCCTCATCTACTGAACATTTTTTTCCCTTTTCCTTTTTTTCTGTTTTGAGAAATTTTATCAACTTTTCTCCAGCCTCTTTTTTTGGGGAGAAATGTGGGGGGATCCTAGCCTCTTCTTAAATTTAAAAAGTTCTGGTCATTCTCTTTGATAAGTCTGTTATAAATCTGTCAACTCTTCTTATTGCCAGGATGCTTACTTTTCACCCAATATATTATGAACATGGCCTAATCGGTTTCCTTGTCTCAAGTTTCCATAGTCCCTTCTTTACCTAAAACCTATAGCAAATGGCTACTAGATGATATTTCTGACATGCTACCTTGAATTGATTGCTCTGATATTTAGAATTTTTAAAAACTCCTCATAATCTTCAGGACAAAATTAATCCGTTTTGTTTCCTAAGATGGGAAGCAACATCAGCTACAGGCTTTCTCCTGTCCTAATCAACACTCTAGAAACTACAAAGACAAGAGAGAATTATGGATAAGAGAAATGAACTAAAAAGCCCTGAGAAATATTTGGGGAGGCTGAAAACTAAGGTGAACTGCTAGGGATCTCCATATCCTTCTGTGGAGAGCTACAGCCTAGGGCTAACCTTCGCTAGAGGTTTTAGAGGGAGCATAGATGGGAGGGAAGCTTTTAAGGTCTGCTCTTACCTTCTCCCCCATTGCTATGGAACAAGTACTGCCCCATCTCTGCACTGTTGAGAACCCAATGTCACTGAATTTATTTAAGGTAAGAAAAACTTATTGAGGATTTGGTGAAACTGGTGTGGGAAGATCACTTGCTCTCTGGGATTCACTTCTTTACTACTCTCCCTCTCCAACATCTGCCATCCCACCAATTTGGTTGGTGGATTACAAATTAAGGAAACTACTCTTCCTGAAGCTGCCTGTTTCTAACAGTATAAATCCCTATCTTAAATTATCTGGTGGAATGACTGTAGAGTCATTAGTCCACTACTGGAGTGGACTAGTGGAGTGGTCACAGCAGTTAAGCTCTTCAACACTCCTCTCAATTTTCCTTATCAAAGAGACTTATCGAAGAGAATGATCAGGACTCTTTAAATTTAAGAAGAGGCTAGGATTCCCCAATGTTATGCCTCAAAAAAAGAGGTTGAAGAAAAGTTGGTAAAATTTCCCAAAATAGGAAAAACAGAAAAGGGGAAAAAAATTGTTCAGAACATGAGGAACAACATAGATAATGATTTTGGCTTTTGATTAGTTGTGTTTATATATTGTCAGTAATCTAAGACACCTGGAGGATACATACATTCGTCATACCTGAAACATTACTTCAAGAGAAGTTAAAAAATCAGAGGTCAAAAGACTAGGTAATGGAAGAGTAAAACCAATCTAAAAGAAAGAGGACATGAACAAAATATATCAACTGCAAAAGAATCAATGATATAGATAAATCAGTAATTTAAAACAAAAATCATTGATATATTTAACTAATTATGAAATATATTTACAACATATGAGAATGAAGTTATTTAAAAAGTAACAATTGCAAATATTTGATATGAATAATAGAAGTAAATACCACAGTATACATATTAGATGACAGAATGAATAAGTTGTGCAAAAAATTAGTTGTTTCAAACTAAGTCATATATCAAATAATTCTACTAGAAGGAAGAAAAAAAAATGAGTAAGAGTTGGAAACTTAAGATAAAAAAAATGTTTTTCCCCTCTGATACCAACATGGAATACAAATTATTTTTGAACACATGGAGAACATTTAAAAATAGAACTTCTATCAAGCTACAAAAGTAGTCTCAATTAATTCCAAAAGGTGAATGCCACCAGAATATTTTTTCTTACCACAGTGAAATAATATATGATATTATACCAAGGAGAGCTAAACATATTCTTGCATGTTTAGAATTAAGTAATATATTACTAAACAAACTTTAGGTTCTAAATAAATTAGAAAATAAGTTATATAACACATAGAATTAACAGGTAGTGAAAATATTACAATTAAAAAAGCAAATACAGTTCTTAGAGAGAATTTTATAGCTTTACATGTATTTTTCAGGAAAAGAGTAAAGTAACAAGCAAACTAGTTAAGCAAACAAGCTTAGCATTTACCTCAGGAATTTTGAAAAAGCACAAACAAAAAAGCAAATAAAGAGAATAATAAAACAAAGTGCAAAAGTCAGTGAAACAGAGAACGTGAGCAGTACTAAAGAACATTTTTTTTAAAGAACTAATTTTTTAAAGCAATCAATACAGGGCACACAATTTTAGCTAGAAGGATCAAAGAAAAAAGAGTGAAAAAATAAAAATGAACATAATAGATAATAAAACATTTTGAGTAAGTGCAGATACAAAGAAAATGTAAAATTACCATGTTTTTAAAATAACTATATAGATGAAACAAGATATCATATAACAAAATTCTAAATTTGTCATACAAAATTTACTGGAAGAAATCTGAATAATAGTAAAGAACACTGTTACATGTTTTTATTATTACCATGTTCTAATAAATTTTTAGTGAATAGTTAATTGCCACCTTATTCAGTTTGCTCCAGAATAAAGAAAAAATGGTGAAAAATAAACATTCTTTAAAAGTTTATAACACTAAATGTAAAATCTTAATTAAGTACTGGCAAATATTAAATAATACATCTTGATCAAGAAGTTTTCTTCTTAAGATGACAAGGAGAGTTAAAACTCCAAAAGTGTATTATTGTATATTTCACCATATTAATATTCAAAGGTATGGTTGCCTCAATTATCAAAAAAAGTGTTTGGAAAATTTAGCACCCATTTATGATTATTTTTTTTAGAAAACTGAAATGTAGAGTAAACTCTTAGCTTGGTTAATTTTATATATCCCCAAACAATTGAGAACTTCATATTTGAAGTTGAGTTATGTATTTATTCTTGGGAATAAAACAAATATCCTTATAAATATCACTACTGTTAAATTTAGGACTAAAGATCCTGGTCAATGTTACAAAGAAAGAAAAGGAAAAATGTCATGTAAGGATTTAAAAAGTAAAACTCATATTTTCAGATGATAAGATCATATATTGATACTTCAGATAACCTTTGGAATCAACCTGCAAATTATAAGGATTAATAAGTAAGGCTAGGAAAGTTACTGTATATAAGATTTATTTATCAATCTTGTTAGCATCTTTCTATATAAACAATAAAACAATAAATGATAGAATATAATAAATATTAAGATTCCTTTCAAATAACAACTAAAACAACCAATTCTTTATAAAATATACAGGAATGAACTTAACCCTAAAGATACAAGCCTTATGTACAGAATTGTAATACTTTAATAAATTTTTGGAAGATATTTCTTTCTCTTGGATGAGAAGATGGTATTATAAAGATGTCAATTATCCCCAGCCCCTAATATTCCACATCTGTTCCACAAGCAAAATACATTCACTCCAACTCTAGGTCCCCAAAAAGAACCCCATGACAAGATCAGCTCAAGTTCAAATCTTTTCATCTAAATCTAAATCTCATCATATAAGTTCTCTAACCCATTTTGGAGGAGTGTTTGTGTTTAATGCATTCTGGGGCACAATATTTAAAAAACCTTTGAACCTGTGTAACTAAAGATTTGCCCCCAAAGCTTCAAAATATATTGGTGTAACAGGTGTGGGATAACAGTAAAAGACATTCTGGTTTAAAAAGTGGGAAGATAGAAGGTAAAAGAGTCACCAGTCCAAAGCAGGTTTTGAAATCCAGTCAAGTAAACTCAGCTGGAGTTCCTTCATTAGGTTTCAAGGGCTTGGAATAATCTTTCTCTGTGTCTTTTAGCTCCATCCTCTTGGCTTTTCTTTTCCCCTTCTGTACTCTTGGCTCTATCTGCTGCATCATTCTTCCTTGTCCATGAATAACAACAACTATTTGCAACTGAGTAGTTTTATTAGCCTGCTTCCTGCCAGTAGATTTTAGAAGCCCAACAGCCCCCTTTTATTTTGTACTCTTTTCCCCCCTTTAATTTCAAGCTGGCAGTGTTTCTACTGATGAAAACTTCACAAAATTTTGCAGTTTTTTGTCTAAACTTCACCAAATTCCAATTCATTAAATAAAAGCCACACCCACAAATCTTTTGGGGATAATCCTTTCTTTATCTTGAACTGCTGAGATGGCTGAGGAATAATGACCTTAAGTTTGAGGAGGCCCTCTGGTTGAAATGAGAAGATCTGTGAAACACAACCTTAATCTCTTGAATGAGCCTTTCTGCCACTGTACAGACTGATCTTATGACCTTTTGAGTTTTTAGAAAAATGTACAGTCACACCTTCATTTATTTCTCTATGACATTTAAAGCAACCACTTAATTTTAGCATTTCGCCATATGGATAGACTGAAAATCTTTTAAATTATCACATGCTGGTTTGCCTTTTGTTTAACAGTTCCTCCTTCTATTTATCTCTATTTTTTCATATTTTATATGAGCAAAAAAAAAAAAAAAAAAAACTAGGCCACACCTTTAACGTTTTAGTTAGAAATCTCCTAAGGTCAATATTTATTATAATAATTTATCACATATAAGTTCTACCTTCCACATAAACATAGTAGACAATTTCCCTGAGCTTTTTTTTTTTTCACCATGTAACACAGATCCCCTGTCTTCTAGTTTCCAATCCTCACTTCCTTACTTCCTTTTGAGCCCTTGTTAACCATGTCTCTTCAGATTTCTACTAACAGTCTATATCCAGTGATTTAGGATTTCTCAAAGGTGATTTCGTATTTCTTCTTCATGCTTTTCCTGCCCTTCCTTCTAGTTCACTGGTAGTATCTTTAAAATACATATTCCTACTAACAGTTTGTTCAAGACGATCTAGGATTTTCTTATGGTCCTCAAAAATTTTCCATTTCCCACCCACTACCCAATTCCAAATCCCTACTTACATATTCAAAGTCCTTTTTTTAGTATAAAATAACAGAATCATGAGAGGGATACCTCATCATATTCACAAGTTTTTCCAGGAGATAAAGGGTGAGGTACATTGAAGGTCATCTTAGAATTATACCTCTACAATTCCCAAAAGGATAATAGAGATCTTCTTCAACCTACAGTGCAGTTATATGCCCAAAATCCCATCATAAGTTGAAACTATTGTTTGTCAAAAATGAATTTAATAACCTAAACTGCCAAACATCACTGCCTAGTCTATACTACTTTAAACATGATCAGAATATTTACATTAGCCTACTCTCAGGAAAAATGATCTAATGCAAACCTTATTTTATAATAAAGTGTTGAATATTTCCTGTAATTTATTAAACACTGTACTGAAAGTGAAAAACAGAATGGTTGTAAGTGTTTAGGTGGTTTATCCCCCTGATTGAATGGCTGGCTGGAAGCTGTGACTCACTGCAGCTGTCCAGCTTCATGAGAGAGTATCATTGCTAGCCTGGGAAAAAAATCAAAATTTAAAATCCATAGTACAGTTTCAACTGACTGTGTATCATATTGGTACCAATGTAGTCGAAAAATCTTAAGTCAAAACATTGTAAGTCGGGGAGGACAGTCTATAATGAAAAC
>NW_020174043.1:516946-520000 GCF_003031525.2 Neophocaena asiaeorientalis asiaeorientalis | reverse complement strand
AAAAAAAAAAAAAAAAAAAAAACTAGGCCACACCTTTAACGTTTTAGTTAGAAATCTCCTAAGGTCAATATTTATTATAATAATTTATCACATATAAGTTCTACCTTCCACATAAACATAGTAGACAATTTCCCTGAGCTTTTTTTTTTTTCACCATGTAACACAGATCCCCTGTCTTCTAGTTTCCAATCCTCACTTCCTTACTTCCTTTTGAGCCCTTGTTAACCATGTCTCTTCAGATTTCTACTAACAGTCTATATCCAGTGATTTAGGATTTCTCAAAGGTGATTTCGTATTTCTTCTTCATGCTTTTCCTGCCCTTCCTTCTAGTTCACTGGTAGTATCTTTAAAATACATATTCCTACTAACAGTTTGTTCAAGACGATCTAGGATTTTCTTATGGTCCTCAAAAATTTTCCATTTCCCACCCACTACCCAATTCCAAATCCCTACTTACATATTCAAAGTCCTTTTTTTAGTATAAAATAACAGAATCATGAGAGGGATACCTCATCATATTCACAAGTTTTTCCAGGAGATAAAGGGTGAGGTACATTGAAGGTCATCTTAGAATTATACCTCTACAATTCCCAAAAGGATAATAGAGATCTTCTTCAACCTACAGTGCAGTTATATGCCCAAAATCCCATCATAAGTTGAAACTATTGTTTGTCAAAAATGAATTTAATAACCTAAACTGCCAAACATCACTGCCTAGTCTATACTACTTTAAACATGATCAGAATATTTACATTAGCCTACTCTCAGGAAAAATGATCTAATGCAAACCTTATTTTATAATAAAGTGTTGAATATTTCCTGTAATTTATTAAACACTGTACTGAAAGTGAAAAACAGAATGGTTGTAAGTGTTTAGGTGGTTTATCCCCCTGATTGAATGGCTGGCTGGAAGCTGTGACTCACTGCAGCTGTCCAGCTTCATGAGAGAGTATCATTGCTAGCCTGGGAAAAAAATCAAAATTTAAAATCCATAGTACAGTTTCAACTGACTGTGTATCATATTGGTACCAATGTAGTCGAAAAATCTTAAGTCAAAACATTGTAAGTCAGGGAGGACAGTCTATAATGAAAACTTATAGCTTTCTACCTCACTTCTTCTTCTAGTACTGCACTCCAAAGCCTTATTTCTTCTTATAAAGTATATTTATTGAGGTTAAAAATTAGAAACTGATTTCTCATTTTACTAAAAACAGCTCTCTTAAGTCTCCTCAACTTATCCTTTCCCATATAATTTTACATATGCAAATACTATTTGCTGTAAATTCAATATTTTAATATAATTATATTAATATCTTTGTTGCTGAATTCAGGTTCAACTGCTGCTGTTTGAAAGCCAATAATTGAAAGACAAGTGTTGGTTTGGAAGAAAAGACTGATCTATTCAGGAGGCCAGCAACCAGGGAAGAGAGTGGACTCATGTCCAAGAAAAAACTCCTAAGATTCTGCTTAACTATGAAAGTTTTAAAGGGAGAAAAGGTAAGTTAATAGCAGTTAATTATTTGGGGAGGGGGTCAGAGTCTTTGTTGTCTTCCATTTTGTGCAGACTTTCTTCTGATTGGTCAATAGTGAGGTAACAGGGCAGTGCTCCAGGACTCCTGTTCTCAGCCTGAGGTTATCATCCGCCCCCCTGGATAGGGACCTGTTCCTGCAGAATAACTCAAAGATATATATAAAATCCCTTGAGGACAAACCAGGACCCTGCTTTATCACTGCACTATTGTTTCTTAATTTCTCCTCCTTTGTTTCTGTAGTCCCTCACTTTTCTGATTAGCAACAGTTTGCATCTGCCCTTTGGAACACAGGGAAGGTCAAAGAGGCTGAAGGAAGCCTATTTCCCACAAACAAGAAATGGGGGACATGGAAAGGATTTGTATCCAGGATGGTCCCACAGCATCCTGCTCAGTTTCATCTTCCCCATTCCAGAGTTTTTAAATGCTTTGCTATTTTCTTTCTCTCATATCCATTATTATATCCTAATTTTTTCCAAGTGTTTCAGTATATCAGATAGTCTGTTAAGTAACCATCATTTCTAAGATACTTCTGCTCCAATATGGCTGGTTGACCTCTAAGAGTTCCTTTGATGCAAAGACAACTTTCTTTCAATACTTTTCTATCCATTATTTATTTTATTTTATTTTTACTGGGTTGCATGTTTTTTCTTCTTTATTCTTCTTGAGGACATCCTAAGAAGGAATGAATGGGAAATAAGTAGTTCTAGTGTTCACATTTATGAAAATGTTTTAATTATATCCTCAAAATTCACTTATAGTTTTTCTGGATGTAGAAATTTAGGATAAAAATTAGGACCCCTCAGAATCATTGAAGTTTTATTTTGTTGTTTGCTAATATCTAGTGTTACAATTGCCCAATCTGATGTCATATTTTTCCTTGTTTTATTGAAACTGACCTATTCGTTTCTCTCTGTAAACTTTTGTGTCTATTCTTTATCTCTGTTGTGATAGTTTTGGTGTTTTTTGTTATCTTCTCATTGTACTGAGCACTCTGTGGAACTGTTAATTGTCTCTGCTATAATACAAATGAAAAAAAGTTTTAGCTGAACTCGGCTATTAGGAGCAAAGGGCTTATATTCAAAAAAATCTTAATTGAGCACTGGGTACTATCTTTAGTACTATCTTTATTCAAGCACTGGGTGCTTAAATTGAGGCAAATGAGTAGGTTCATAAAATGAAAATCTAGAAATTAAAAATGCCTAGAATTTCCCAAAAATAAGGACATCATTTAAGGGTCATTTATAAGAGCACAATTGAAACAAAAATTTCACACCTTAATCCAGAGTGCAAAGAATAATATATTTCATTTAATAGAGAAGAAATTAATAGTTCTTTTTTAAAATTCCTTTAGTTCCTGAAAAAAGTTAAATTTGTGAAAAAATAGAAGAAATTCATAAATACTGGAGAACTATTGATGTTATAAAATGGGGTGGTTTATTAAGAAAGATTAGAAAATCTATATCTTGGCTAAAAAATAGCCAAGCAGATACTATAGGTGCATTGAGCTGCAGCTGAGTTAAGT
>NW_020174043.1:469178-516553 GCF_003031525.2 Neophocaena asiaeorientalis asiaeorientalis | reverse complement strand
CCCTCACTTTTCTGATTAGCAACAGTTTGCATCTGCCCTTTGGAACACAGGGAAGGTCAAAGAGGCTGAAGGAAGCCTATTTCCCACAAACAAGAAATGGGGGACATGGAAAGGATTTGTATCCAGGATGGCCCCACAACATCCTGCTCGGTTTCATCTTCCCCACTCCAGAGTTTTTAAATGCTTTGCTATTTTCTTGCTCTAAATATCCATTATTATATCCTAATTTTTTCCAAATGTTTCAGTATATCAGATAGTCTGTTAAGTAACCATCATTTCTAAGATACTTCTGCTCCAATATGGCTGGTTGACCTCTAAGAGTTCCTTTGATGCAAAGACAACTTTCTTTCAATACTTTTCTATCCATTATTTATTTTATTTTATTTTTACTGGGTTGCATGTTTTTTCTTCTTTATTCTTCTTGAGGACATCCTAAGAAGGAATGAATGGGAAATAAATAGTTCTTGTGTTCACATTTATGAAAATGTTTTAATTATATCCTCAAAATTCACTTATAGTTTTTCTGGATGTAGAAATTTAGGATAAAATTTGGGACCCCTCAGAATCATTGACGTTTTATTTTGTTGTTTTCTAATATCTAGTGTTACAATTGCCCAATCTGATGTCATATTTTTCCTTGTTTTATTGAAACTGACCTATTCGTTTCTCTCTGTAAACTTTTGTGTCTATTCTTTATCTCTGTTGTGATAGTTTTGGTGTTTTTTGTTATCTTCTCATTGTACTGAGCACTCTGTGGAACTGTTAATTGTCTCTGCTATAATACAAATGAAAAAAAGTTTTAGCTGAACTCGGCTATTAGGAGCAAAGGGCTTATATTCAAAAAAATCTTAATTGAGCACTGGGTACTATCTTTAGTACTATCTTTATTCAAGCACTGGGTGCTTAAATTGAGGCAAATGAGTAGGCTCATAAAATGAAAATCTAGAAATTAAAAATGCCTAGAATTTTCCAAAAATAAGGACATCATTTAAGGGTCATTTATAAGAGCAGAATTGAAACAAAAATGTCCAGAGTGCAAAGAATAATATATTTCACTTAATAGAGAAGAAATTAATAGTTCTTTATTTAAATTCCTTTAGTTCCTGAAAAAAGTTAAATTTGTGGAAAAATAGATGAAATTCATAAATACTGGAGAACTATTGATGTTATGAAGTGGGGTGGTTTATTAAGAAAGATTAGAAAATCTATATCTTGGCTAAAAAATAACCAAGCAGATACTATAGGTGCATTGAGCTGCAGCTAAGTTAAGTAAGAATTGTAAGAAATAAAAACAATTACTTGGGGCTGTTACAAGGAATTATAATTAGTTTTAATGGAATTAAATAAAATATTAATATAAGACTAAATTGATGATACAATACATTTCAACATTTGTAACCACTGAGGAATTTTAAATGATGATTGCTTCATTAATAAAATGTTACTATCCATCTTGATTTTTCAAGTAAACATGATAAAAATGGCTATCCCTAAAGCATGCTGTTTTTTACTTTCAACTTTTATTTATCTAGAATTTACAAGGTGTGGGAGATTGGTGGGGAGGGTGGGGGGGGGGAGAAAGCAGGAGGTTGAAGGGGAAGGCTTACATTTATTTACTCTCCAGAACACACCAATCTTCTTTCTTTATTCCAGCAGATCTTACATTCGCATTTATAGAGTTTACTGCAGTCAATTAGAATCCAATTTCTAGAAACCATTGCAGTGGCATTATAAATTTCTACCTTACAAAATTAAACTTAGTGGTTCTCAGCAGACCCATAAAGTGACAAAAATAGCTTAAACCAATACAACACAAAAAAATGCTTAAATTCACACAAAATGTGTCAGGTCCCAAAAGACAAAATAACTTTTGCTTTCTTGTGTGAACCACTCACTACACAAAGAGTTCTTTATAAGAATTTCTTTTATCTCCTTTCCATTTTTTGTAACAACCAGATACTTGTAAAGTACATATGGTGTATGGCTCAATTCACAAATTTGAGAACAAAAGTAGATCCCCTTTTAAGACATAGACAATCCATTCATTCAGCAAATATGTGTTGAATGAGTATTCTATGCCATGAACTTCTCTGGGTCCTCTAGTGGGGTGACAGAAAATGATCCTCTGGGCAGTGAAACAAGATGCTTGGAAGTTAGTGTTCTGAAGGAAGCAAAATAGGATAATATGTAGCAGGTTGGGAAAGAAGGGGCTTTAGACTACAAATTTTAGAATGTTTAAGTATGGCCTCTCTTGTTAAGAAAAAAAGACCTGACTCTTTACTTTTTGTTCTCAGGTAGAGACCTATTATCTAATGTCTTACAATGACATTCTGAGAACAAATTTCACAATTATGCATCTGTTATGATGTATTTTCTGATAGGGTTTAAATTAACTAGTTTACAAACAATTGACAATTTTTCTATAGTAATAACATGATTCTTAATACACTTTAAAAACTTGACTTAAGATCAAGTGTTGACTGGATAATATCTGTTATATTAGATCCAATATACAGGTGAAAAAACTGAGACTTGGCTTAAGAACTTGATTACAGCCATCTGACTAGTATGTGGTTCAGTTCCTATTTGAACCCAAGTCAATCTGTATATGATACCTATGTTCTATCCATAGGAGTTCTATTTTATTTTACTTTTCAGCATGGAACAGAGCATTAGATTTTAATTTGAACTTGGCTGTCATTTACAGTGGATTCAGTATCCTTTGGGGGAAAAAAGTCAAAAAATGTCATAAGTAATATTTAGGAAAGCAGATTTTGAATACATAATACCATTTTTAAGTGTTCATAAAATATTTATACCAGTGTTTGAATTAAAATCTGAAAATATGTTAATATACAGCAAATTGAATTATATTTATATATGTTTAGTTTTTTAAATGATTCTAGGAGAAGAGAATGAGCTGGGGTCAACTTATAAAAGAGTTTAGAAAATATATGGAAAAGGAAATTTATTGATGGTATTGAATGGCTTAGCAATATTTATGTCTTGGGTTGAATCACAGGAAATCTTTATGAGTTCTGCATTAGACACCTGGAAGCCAAGAAAAAGCATGAAAGCAGTTTCCTTGGAAAATAGCAGGTATGTGCCTCAAAAGCTGAGATGATCATTAGGGCAGACTAAGTATACTTGGACTAAAGTATTTTACTGGCTTTGGTGTAATATGAAATGTATTGAAAATTAACCTTCTAATTATCCAGTTTTGTTTTGAAGCTAACAATAGATAGATAATAATAGATAGATAGATATCACTACAAATAAAAGTAACTATATGTCATATATGTAATTGTTTCTCTACTAATTAATTTTACTAAATATATATGCAAGTGATTATTAAATACAAATGTTAATTTATTCTAAATGAGTAAGCCATTATTAGCATTTGTGTTAATTGCCATTGTGTTAATTGGCATTCAATGAAGTGATGATGTCAAATTTAATAGTTAGATGTGGAGGAAATGTGTTCTTCCAGAGCCAATTACACTTACACAGCACTGAATTTCTGCATATTGGTTTACAGAATGCAAAGTTTGTGATGATGACATAAGGAATTGGAGAGGGAGAGAACATGATATCTTGAAATTGTAAAATAGAAAAAGGACTAAGGAAAATAAAGATGAAAACAAAATTTGAGCAAATACATTCCAATGATGTTTGTGTTAAAGTTGAAATTAATTTAAACAATCTTTTCAAAAACAATTCTTTTATGCTCCCACTTAATGAATTCATTTTAGAAGCCCTTTCCCTTTTAACTATATACTGTGTGACGGAAGGCGGGCTTCTGAATTTCCTGTTTCTTCATAAATAACCCCAGTAACTTCATCATATTCTCAGAATAGAGAAACTATTCTCAGTTATCCACTGTTTTCTTAGCTCTAGGCAGACAAAAAATTATTGTCTTCTCTGGAGCCTCTTCAGGTGAGAACTGGTTTTAACCCAACATCAAGGAAAAGACTGTGAGCTAGGTCAAATCACAAAGAGCTGCTCTGGGTCCAAAAATTGAGGAGAATGATTCTCTTCAGTTTAATAGCAACCTGGAAATAACCAATGCAAAGGACATAAAACATATGATTGTGAATGAGTGGATGTAGCTAGACTATGCTTCCAGATTTGTCATGGTGACACATCCAAAGTTTGGTGGTCAATGCAAGCCATACAGACTAAGGAAACCAACAGATCAAAGAGCAAAGGAATAGCTTTTTATGTCTTAGTGTGGGAAGTAAAGTATCAGTGCTTAATACTCAATTTACTTTTGTGTTCTCTTGTTCTTTCATCTTTTCTTTCTTACTGTGTCACCAAGCCTAGAACAATGCACTTTTCATCATTTTCTAAACTCTCTAGTACTATTTCTAAAACATATCTCCAAATTTTTATTTTAAAAACCCTACATCTGTGTGTTTCATATTATTCCATGTCATTATTTTTGGTAGTTTAAAGTTACCACACTGAATCAATCTCTTAATTTAGTCCAGAGTTTAGAACTCACTTTATAGTTATTTTTCTCTTTGGAGTTTCATGTTCCTGATTTATTCACGATACAATCTAAAATATCCTTGACTTCTTCAATGCCAATGACCTTATCACCACTTCAATACCCAAATTCCATAAATGATTTGAACTCATATAAATACTAAAATAAGATATGTATCTCTTTAAACATAGACTTTGCTCTTTTAGTCTATCACATTTCTGAAATAATCCATTTTCCCCCAACCTATCTCTTTCCTCATTGTATTGCTTCATTTCCTATACTATGTAGACCCCAATATCCACCAAAAATATAAATAAATTTTTATAAATAGCAATAATAAAAATAAAATCATCTAACACAAACTGCAGCTATGTTTAGTGTCCTTTCCCCCACCATTGGCATGGCTGTATGACCTACTTTGGCCAATGGAATGGAAACCTGCAAAGAATGCCGTGTCCTAGTAAAAGCTTTTTAGAGGCAGTGTCAATTTCTGCTTGGGCTCTAGACTTTCTGCTTTTTGAGAATATATCTCAGATAGTGGTTCTTTCTTCAGCTTGGATTCTGAAAAGAGACACCATCTGTAATAGACCTGAAGTTAACCTCAGCCTAGAATCAAGCCCAGTGGAATCTGGCCAAGATGAGCAGACCCAAATGGAGCAGAGTCCTAGGCAATCTGCAGGTCCAAGACAAGTGTTTGTGATTTTAAGCCATTGAGAGAGTTGTTGTTACCAGAGCAAAGTTGATTGTAATCACCAGGCACTGTGTTATCAACATTTCACAGATGAAGAAATTAACACTTAAAGAGGTTAAATAATTTATCAAATTTATAAAGCTATTAAATGCTAAGATTTAAATCCAGAACCTATTCCTTAGCCTCTGTGCTTTACTGACCTCTGGTAAATACAATCAAATTTTTGGTAGAGACAGAAAGTTACTGATACTCTTGTACATATTTGATTTTAACATAGGGATCCATATTGAGGTTGTCGAATATTTCATTAAAAAATTACAAAACTCTTCAGATAGGTTGTGCTACACATTCATAGTTTATAATTTATTTTGTACCTTCCACTTTGATAAACTTTCCATGTGTTCCTTATTAACTATCATTTCCAACAGAAGTTTTCCCTAGTCTTTAACAGTTTCCTTAATTTTCTTATCCCACCAATATCTTAATATACACTTGCAATATTTTATCTCATATAATGTCTCTTCATTATTTAGTACTACTGACCACTCTTCCTTCAGTATAATTCTGTTCTCTTTTGGCCTTTGTGAAAGCATTCTAGTTTGATTTCCTCAGTTTTCTGAATGCTTACATCTTCATCAATTTTTCTTTTCCATATGATGTTACTCTTGATGGAGTCCAGGCTAAGCTGTGCTAACAGACAGACCAAAGTACATTGGCTCAAGTAACCTGGAAGTGTGCTTGTTCATCACAGAATGGTCCAGGAGTTGGTGGTGGTCCAGAGTGGATAGGCAGGTCTTTCCAAAGAGTATAGAGCAACTCATTTTTGCTTTATCTTCTTGGTTTAACATATCTCATGGATGTTTCTTATCTAAATCACTCACCATCATTTCCACATCCAGCTAGTAGGAAGGGGTAAAGAGAGAAAAGAAAAAAAGGTAAAGAAAAAAACATTTTAATGAAGTAATGTGGAAATTACATATATCCCTTTTATTTACATTCCAGTGGTCATAATTTAGTCACATGTCCATACCTAGCTGCAAAGGAGATTGAGAAACGTAATTTTTATCTGGGTAGGTAAATGCCTTGCTGAAACTTACTGTGGGGAATTCTGTTACCAGAAAGAAAAATAGATGCATATTGGTAGATAATTGGCAATGTCTATCAGAACTGGTTTTAAAATTTCATATTTGTCCATTTATGACCTTACTTTACACATTTTATGCGTGACTTCACCCACAACTATGGCTTATATAACCTGTGTAAGCTAAGTAATATAGCATCTCTATCTCCAGTTCTAGTCTCTCTCATGATTTCCATAAATTAATACATAGAGATTTGTTCTTTTCATCATGGCTAAAACTGAGTTGGCGATGCTAAAAATAGGGTATAATCATGGGATATTTTCCAGAAGCTCTACTCAAATGATCTCCAGAAACATACTATTTTAAAATGTATCCCTTCAGAATACAATAATGTTAACCATAACTAATTTTTTTAAATCAACAATAAATTACAGACGATTAAGTTAATGTCATAGAAAGAGAACTCTGTGATCAGTTTAAGGAAAGGATTTACCTTGGAGAGACTAGAGCCAGAGAAATTAATTAAACAGTTATGACAGTTGGGTGAGAAACCACGAGGGTGTGAAATTATCATTGCATCAGTTGGGAATGGGTAAACACTGAAAAAAGTCAGGAGCAAACAAGTAAAACCTCAAAGACCTTCATAAGAGATTCAGCCGCACTGTGAGAAGAAAGAAACCAAGATGACTCACTGGATTCTAATTCAGGAAATTGAATAATGTGGATGAGGAAAGGCTTAGGTGAGGAACAGGATATATTAATAGTTTGATACCCTGAGCAGGAATGCCTTTTGGTTCTTGCTATCCCTGTAGTGAATTGACTTAAAAATCAAAGGCTGATGGGCTGGCAACAACATTTAATATGACTATAAAGCCAGTGATACCTCACAAGGAAAGTGATAGAATATCTCAAATTTCTTTACAAGAAGTATATTTTGAAACTTCTTCTTTGATAACAATATTTTACAAATTTTCCTTTAAATGTTCACACTCTAAAAATCCATGTTATCTCCGGTGGTGGTGAAGATATGGAATGTTACCAGGAGTAAAACAATATTCTCTTACTACCACTGATGGCTAATTTAGAATATTTACCCTTATATGCTTTCCTCTGTCTTTTCCAAGTGTATGTCTTGGATCATCACTGACGTCCACAGTAAATTCATCAGATAAATATAACAATAATTATTTTTTATATTCAACATATAAGTGAGATTATTTTAAATTTGCTAAGAAAATAGATTTTAAAAGTTTTCATCACAAGAAAAAAAAATTAATATGAGTGGTGATGGATACTAACTAGACATATTGTAATCATTTCACAATGTATACATATATGGAATTATTATGTTGTACACTTGAAACTAATGTAATGTTGTACATCAATTATATCTCAATAATTTAAAAATGCAAAAACAATAGATTCTATATATATATAGTCCAGTGCCTTAAAAAAAATAAAAAATCTCTAGAGAGGATTTTGGAAAAAAGGTAATGTTACTCAAGTTGCATTGCTGCAATTGGCTCCCAGGTACTTAGGGTGTGCCAAGTCCCATCAGTGCCCCAGAGGTGTAGGAAATGCCCACACACCTGTTCTGGCTTCCAGAGGGCTACTACATCCCTGCCCTGCATCTCTTACATGCAAGCTAATTGGAAGCCTAACTTTAGGGCAGTAGCTGGGAAAGTTGAGACATTAAATATTGCAGTCCAGCCACTGTGGGGAGAAACTGCAACCTGGGTGTTTTTGCCTACTCGTTCTGTGCTGAGACTGGGGAGTATCTTCTGACAGTGGTGTATGTACACGTAGAATGGCGCCTTTGTTCTCTGTGGTCTCAGGAGACTCTCAAATTTCAATCCCCATCACCAACAAGAGCTAGGTGATTCAGGAGCCAGTCCCTCATGTGGCAGCTGTGGAAAACAAGGGGCTAGATGTGCCGATAAACTCCTTTCTGGGAGAAGCCAGAGATTTGATTTTATTGCTGGGGTGAATCAAGAGAGAGAAGGCTCAGGAAGATCCTACACATCTCTTCAAGCTCCTGAAGGACTACTAATTATGTGCTCTGTCAGCTCCCAGATGCAGGTTGATTAGAAGCCTGGCCCTTGGGCAGCAGCTGGGAAAGTATGCAGACAGACCCCTTCCAAGAAGAAACTGGGAGCTTTGTGTTCTTGCCTAATCTCTCTGCACTGAACCTGAGGGATAACTATGAGACTTGTTTAAAAACTGCTTCTTTGCTTAATGTAGTCCTGGGAGATCCACAAAGGCAAAGTCCCGTAGCCTCTCAGTGTTAGGTAATTTGGGACCCTAGCCCTTGGGCGGCAGCTGTAAAAGTTGGGACACTAGATATGTGGACAAACTTCTTCCAGGGAGAAGCTGGAGACTTGGTTTTAGTGTTGGAACAAGCCAGGGAAGAAGACAGAGGAAGTGTCCACATGTTCTTTCAGGCACCCTAGAGGATCCTGGTCAGTTCCCAGTGCATGCTTGATGTTTTTGCCTACTTCTTCTGTGCTGAGGTTGGGGGGATAGCCATGGGAAGTGCCTGCTGCTCAGTTTAAAAGCCACCTTTTCGTTTAATGTGGTCCTGGAGCCTGCAAATGCCATGCTCCCTTGTTTCTCCAAGTTAGGTGATTTGGGAGCCAGTCCCTCTGATTGTAGCCATGAAAGTTGTGGTGCTAGATATGTGGTCCAAACCCTTCACTTCTCAAGGATAAACTGAGAGTTGGGGGTTTCTTCCCAATTGTTAGGAGCTGTGCCAGGAGTGTTGTTTGTGGTGTGTGTGTCGTTTCACTGTAGTTGTTTCCTCAGTTGCCTGATGTGTAGGAATCACTCATTTCTGGTTTTCTCTTAGGGGGAATTGGTTCATTTGTAGTTGTATATTTGGTGGGTCTGTGGGAAGAGAGATAGTCAGGAGCCTATTATTCTGCCATCTTGCTAATGTCATTTGTGAATATATTGTGGGTATTATTTTTAACAAAATATTATCTGTTAGATCAATTAGGAATAAGAAAAATAAAATTTAAAAACATTTCCCTTAACTTATTCCTTCTTTTATGCGCTTTTCTTTATGTAGATCTAAGTTTCTGACCTACATTATTTTCCTTCTCTCTAAAGAACTTCTTTTAATACTCCTTGCAAGGCAGGTCTACTGGCAACACATTCCCTCAATTTTTGTTTCTCTGAGAACATCTTTATTTTTACTTCACTTTTGAAGGACAAATTCACAGGGTATAGAATTTTAGGTTGGTAGTTTTTTTTATGTTAACACTTTAAACATTTTACACAACTCTCTTCTTGTTTGCATAGTTTCTGAGAATTCAAATGTAATTCTTATCTTTATTCCTTTTACAGGTGAAGTGATTTCCTTTTCTTTGGACTTCCTTCAGGTTTTTTTTCTTTATCTTTGATTCTCTGTAGTTTGTCAGTTTTTGTTTGTTTTTTGTTTGTTTGTTTGCACTTATCCTGCATGATGTTCTCTAAGCCTCCTGTATCTGTAGTTTGGTGTCTGACATTAATTGGGGGAAATTTTCAGTCATTAATGTTTTAAATATTTCTTCTGTTCTTTAACTCTTCTTTCTCCCTCTGGTATTCCCATTATGAATATATTACATGTTTTGTACTTGTGCCAGAGTCCTTGGATATTATGTTTTGTTTTGTTTTGTTTTCCCAGTTTTCATTCTCTTTGCCTTTCAGTTTGGGTGTTTTTTATTGTGATACCCTCAAGCTCAGTGATTTTCTTTTTTTTTTTCAGCCATGTCCATTCTATTAATGAGGCAATCAAAAACATTATTCATTTCCATTATAGTGTTTTTGATCTATAGTGTTTTTGGTTCTTTCTTAGGATTTCCACCTCTCTGCTTATATTGCCTATCTCTTATTACATACTGTCTACTTTATCCATTATAGCATATCGATCGGATATCTTTTAAATTCCCATCTTATAATTACAACATTCATGTCTGGTTCTGATGCTTGCTCTGTCTCTTCAAATTGTTTTTTGCCTTTAAGTATGCCTTGTAATTTTTTTTTGAGAGTCAGACATGATGTACTAAGTCAAAGGAACTGCTATGAATAGGCCTTTAATAATATGTTGATGAGTTTTAGCGGGAGGGGAAACATCCTATAGTACTATGATTAGGTCAAAATCTTCAATAAGCCTATGCCTCTGGACTGTGAACATCACAAGTGTTTCTCAGTTTTTTCCTCCCCCTTTTAGATGGAACAGGATGAAGAAAGTGGATTAGAGTTGGGTATTACCCTTCTCTCATGTGGAAGGTTATAGCTGACTGGAATTGGGAATTTTTCTTCCTCAAGATTAGTTAAACTCTAGTAATGTCCAACAGGTTAGACTCTTATTAACTAGTTTCTCCTGAGGGCAGGCATTGTTCAAAGAACATAGTACTTTCATGTTTTTAAGGTGCTTCCTTTTCTTCTAACCCTACTGGAAGCAAAAGGAGATTTTTCTTCCATATCTACTGGTTGAGCTCCAGGAGGTAAAACTCACAAAAGTGTGAAGGGTTGCCTAAGACTGTGTCCCCCTGGAGTTTTTAACTCCCACACTTGTACATACTGAGCCTCCAGCAACTTATCAATTACAGTTCAGGTTTTCCTTCCCTGGTACTGGTTCCTGTAATGGATTCTCTTCATGAGTTTCTTTTCCAATAAGCAATGACTCCCTGTAGTCTTGCGGGCAGTGTCCTCATCTCTCTTATGGATCCAAGAAGAGCTGTTGAACTTTCAATCTATTCAACTCCATACTTGTTGTTCAAAGGATTGGTAACTTCCAAGCTCCTTCATGTGGAACCAGAAACTGGAAGCCACCTCAAAACTGTGCAAAATTATTAATATGCTCTATAACTTACAATAAAAGTTATATTCTTCAATTTTGTTAGATATTCATCTTGCCATTTTGTTTGGATATCAGCAAAATTGTGTGCATTTTTAATTTATGAATTAAAAATAAATATGAACATTATTTAAAATTCCAAAATAAAATTGTTGATCATATTTTATAAAAGAATTATACCAAAAAAGAAAATGTCATTCAAATTTTAATCAATTGCTGGCTAATATTGAGTGGCACTAAAAAAATTGAGAGTCAAAATTTACTTGCTTTGTCAAGAGAATTAAGGAAACTATTGAATGACTAAATATTTTATCATTTAGACATCACTATTATTCACCATTTTTATTTAAAAAAAGAGATGTAACATATCAATGAAAATATAAGACCTAAATAGTTATAGAGGGAAATACTGTTTAATTGCTCATGCTTTGGTGATTTTGCTTTTTATTTCTTCGTCCACCTTTTAAATACAGTAAAACATATAGACTCAAGCAAAATAGTTTCTTAAACTCATGACTTGAATTGGAAAATATTTAATTTATATAATCTCACTGAATAAACTGTTGGAAATATACATTTTTACATGTCCCCAAGACTTTTATGATTTTGTTGTTATCCAGCAGATTTATTAAGACAAACATTGAGAGAAAAGAGAGCAGAAAAGAATGTATGTGAATGTTTCTTTAAAATATCATATTTTATAATTATTGCCTGCCATGCATTTGTCCCACAATATCATATATATGATATGCTCATTAGTTTTTAGTCACTAGATATTTTAAATGTCAGTCTACTTATCACAAGGTTGAACTAAGTCAGAATTCCATACTGGAAATTTATTAGTTTCCCCATGGCTTTTGAAGATCAAGAAAATTTTCAAATTTTACCTAAGGATTCAGTATTAACCTTTATGCCACATAAAACTGCAGGTCTGTGAATATCTGTGGCTGACAGTCAGAGGCTAATGATTGGTGAACTGATGCTTTGCAGGCACAGTTTCCTAAGGGTCATGGCATTCTCAGACTAACATTAAAAATGTAAAATTGCATTTTGTTATGCCCAAAGGAAAGAAAAGGGTCTTTGTACATTTTGCAGTTGACCTTTCTTCCATGGGGATTCACAGGTGTTCTGCTCTGCATTGAGAGAAAAAGAAAGATATAAGTACATTGATTTTCCACAGGCTTTTTAGTAATGCTGAACTATTTTCTGGTTTGTACCATTAAAGTGTATTTTTTATTAGTTTCTAATATACTAAAATAATCATTAATTGAAAATCAATTACTTAATAATATGTTCCATAACTATTATATCTGGATTTTATTCTGCAACACAAAAGGGATATGGGGAGTTATTCTATAGGTTAAAAGTTTACCAAAGTCAGTAAATATTTCCTTCTTAACCTGACATCATTTTGGCCTTATCTGAAATCCATTTTGGTATCTCAGCAGGACTATAGAAATAGAAGTGTTTTTGTTTCCCTTTCTGATTTTTATAACTTTATTGTTAGCATCACTCTCATTTAAGCTATTTTTGATGGAGAAGCTGCCATCATCTCTATATTTAATATTTTTATATTAAAATATAGAAAACAATTATAGGGAACAACACTTGGAAAAGAAAAAATAGTTTCTCTTTATTTCCTGGAATACCAGGAAACAAGCAGAAGAAAATGTTTTAATTTTTTTCTTATAGGGCTAGAAATTTCCACATCAAAATTGTTTTCAATATTTGACACATAGTCTCTGACTTTACAGAAGGAGAAAAAAATAATTTGTTCACATGCTAATATATATTTACTATTTGGATATATCCATTCAAAATAGCCTTCATATATATGTCTAAAAATTAATTGTCAATAATGTTGGATTAAATTTACAGCTAATGACAAAATGCAGACTGCATCCTTCTTTGTCCCATCATTGAATGTGTCTGGTGTGTACACATGAAGAGGGCATTGAAGACAAAAAGCCCTGACTCCAAACCTGGCTCACCTACTAAGCTGTGTGGCCTTTAACATATTTATTATGATTTCAGAGACTCAATATTCTGATCTCTAAGATGAAGATAATTCCCACATTTTAAAATTGCTTGTTCAATGAAATAGCATATATAAAGCACTTAGAAAAGTGGTAAGCATTTGGTAAGCATTCAATTAGTGATAATTCATAATAACAATAGTAAGTGACTTCAGGAAAAGTTTAAATCTCAATCAAATAATATTTACTATAATGTTCCTAGAAATTGTATTAAAAACATAAAATGTGCTGCTAAATGGAAAATAAATAAAAGGTGTTTGAGAGGGTAAATCTTGACGACATAGTCGTTCATTAAAAATGAAACTTTCTCCTTTATCTGGTTATTTTACCTCAAAATAGGTGATCTAATGGCAAGTTCACAGCTATTGGTCCCAAGTTTCCTTGATAGTAATTCATTCCAATTTTCACTAAATTATATTATCTAGACAAATTTTAAAAAATGCTACTTGCAACCACCGTTTGGTTTTGTATACAGTTAAATGTTAGCCCATTTATTTTTTGTGCTTAATAGTAAGAAACACAATTAATTCCATTTTATTGTATTAGACTAACTTCTTTACATTCATTGCCTTTTAGTACTCTCAACAGTTTTAAGGAAAGTACTACTTTTTATTTTTATTTATTTATTTTTTTTTCAGTACGCGGGCCTCTCACTGTTGTGGCCTCTCCCGTTATGGAGCAACAGGCTTCGGACGCGCAGGCTCAGCAGCCATGGCTCACGGGCCCAGCCGCTCCGCGGCATGTGGGATCTTCCCGGACCGGGGCACGAACCTGTGTCCCCTGCATCGGCAGGCGGACTCCCAACCACTGCACCACTAGGGAAGCCCTGAAAGTACTACTTTTTAAATAATTTTACATACAATAATCATAAAGCACAGAGAGGCTAAGGAACTTGCATAGGGCCACACAGCCAGAAAGTGACTTAGCTCAGATCTGAACTGAGGCATTTTGTCTCTGGAACTCTAGATCTTAACCCAATACACCATGCTAATTAAAGGTCACAAATGAAATTAAAATGAGTCTATTTTACAGTATTGTGTTTTAATTAATATTTTAACTTTATTTTAGGTTAAACAAAATAAAATGCTGCTAAAAACAGAAGTTTTATATATATATATATATTTGGCTGTACGTGGGCCTCTCACTGTTGTGGTCTCTCCTGTTGTGGAGCCCAGGCTCCGGATGCGCAGGCTCAGCGGCCATGGCTCACGGGCCCAGCCACTCCGTGGCATGTGAGATCCTCCCAGACCGGGGCACGAACCCGTGTCCCCTGCATCAGTAGGAGGACTCTCAACCACTGCGCCACCAGGGAAGCCCCAGAAGTTATATTTTAACTGTAATGCTTTTATATAACATGGACTATAGCTTCTCAAAGTTTATCTTAGAAGTGTATTTAAATATTTTCTTGAAAGAAGATTGATTTAAAATAATAGAACATATCTAAATAATTGAATTATCAATATTCTCTAATACATAATATTTCTATTATTACAATTTTGAAAATATATGGTGTGGTGCTATAACTTTATCTTTTTAATGTATTTTTTGTTTACTTGCCAATTTTTTATTTATGAAATTAGAGAGTGGCATAAACCCTTGAATGACAGTTGGCCAAGATAACATCTAATGCTTTGTGCAAATTGATTACATAAAACCTGCATTATCTTTAAATAATTTAATTGCCAATTTGCCAATATTTTCAATAATGTAATACTTCTATATTTACATTAAAATATATGATAGGAGTTGATACTTAAGTTTTGACTTCTTCAATTCTCACATTACCTATTTTTAAATTAATTTGGTTTTTGTTTACTTGGCACTTTCTTATAAAATTGGAGCAAGGCTTGTGCTGTAGGAAAGCACTTAGGCTAATTCCAATGACCTTATATAATTATCTCATAAGTTCAGGCTTCTACTAAGTCCCCTTTTCATAAACCATAAAGTATCACTATTTTTTCTCATTATAATGCTTAACAGTGCTCATTATAATTACCTATTTATTATTTATAATCAAAATAGTTACTGACCCACCCTTATCTTGTTTGTAGTGTTGTCTAACAGTAATCAAATAACCACAATCTATGCTCTTATGCTACTAAGTGTAAATGTCTTACCACTTCTTTTACTGTATAATAAATTTTCATAACTAGTTGCTCACTAATTTGTTCCAGAATGGATAAAGAAGATGTGAGATATATATATACAATGGAATGTTCTTCAGCCATTAAAAAGAATGAAATAATGCCATTTGCAGTAACATGGATGGACTTAGAGATTGCCATATTGAGTGAAGTAAGAGAGAGAAAGTGAGAAGTGAGAAAGGAAGTGAGAAAGATAAATATCATATGATATTCCTTATATAAATAATCCTAAAAGAAATGATAACAATGAACTTATTTACAAAACAGAAACAGACTCATAGACCTAGAGAATGAACTTATGGTTACCAGGGGTGAAGTGTAGGGGGAAGGAATAGTTAAGGAGTTTGGGATTGATATGTACACACTGCTATATTTAAGATAGATAACCAGTAAGGACCTACTGTATAGCACAGGGAACTCTGCTCAATGTTATGTGGCACCCTGGATGGGAGGGGAGTTTGGGGTAGAATGAATACGTGTATCTGTATAGCTTAGTAACTTTGTTGTGCACCTGAAACTATCATATCATTGTTAATCAGCTATACCCTAATATAAAACAAAAAGTTAAAAACAAAAAACTTATCAAAAACTTAATATGTATTAGGCACAGTTAAAGTCTCTGGGAATAAACAGAACAAAATTAAACACCAGTTTTTCTTAATGAGCATTCAGTCATATATATTAAGAGCCATAAAGACTGAGCTAAAATCAAAATATAAGAAAGTTACAAATCAGCCTCTTAAGCTAATTAAAAAAGATATCTGATTACCTGTATACGGGAAAGGTGGGAGGAAAAGTTTGGGTGTGAGCATATGTTCACTATGTTGATTGTGAAGAAGCTTTCGTGAGTGTATGCATATTATAAAATTTATTAAATTGTACCCTTAAAAATGCTCATTATAAGCCTACTAACACAGTCAGTTCAAGTTAATATAACTTGTTTGAACCATGCAGAATAGATTAAAATTAGAAATTACCACAGTTCAGGAAAGAGGGCACTGTTGTCTGAGATTGTCAGAGACAATTCTATGAGGATACTGGAAGTTGCAATTTCTCTTGAAGGATGGATAAGGTGCAAAGAGATTAAGGGGCAAGAAGAGCAGTTCATTTAAATATATAGTATTGTGGTTTTCAAACTTTGGTGAACATGAAAACCACCTGCAAGCTTGTTAACAATTTGTATATTTGGGTTGTACCTCCAGACAATCCTATTTAGATCTAATGTAGGGTCTCAGATTTGCACTGAAGACAAAACCAAGCAAAAATATCTTGACGCCTGATTATTCTGATAAAGTTACTCTTTGGATCTCAGGCTGTAAGCAGGGAGGGATTCTCCGAAATCATGCTTGGATTGACTAAATATATAATGGTCAGAAATGATTAACCGTAACTTCTAAGTATCTACATATGTAAAACTTCAAGGAAAATGTCATGATGGAAGTTTGATTTTGAATTTCTAAATCCATTTTGGCACTAATCAACATCCAATCCAACTCAACATTTTCGATTATAATGCTGGATGAGAGTGTCATGAGTAATTGTTTATTTTAGTTATGTATTATCAGTTGATGCTTTGAAAAGTTTTCATTAAATTCTTGGCTTTGCTGTTTTAAATGGTTATTTTTTTCCTAGAAAAGAAAAAAAAAAACTTTTCACCTTTCTTGTTCTATGAACAAGATGCAAATGCTTTGAAAATATGTTTTCTAATCAGATTTTTATAGACATATTCTGCACTGCTCAACTTTACTGGGCAGTTCAAAGTCAATTGTATTATAATGCCTTTTAAAGGAAAATAAAGTAGCAATCACATCTGGCTTAAGAAGTAAACAAATGAATTTTATTTTGGGTTGACTTTTTCTCAAAAATTACTGATTTATGTGACTGTCAGGTATGAATGCATATAACACAACTTTCTCAGATTGAATTCAATTGATTTTCTATAACAATGTCAAGCATTCAATACATCACTGGAGCAGTGAGACTGTGATAAATAATCCGTTCTAAAAGAAAGTGATTCTTTTCTCCTTAAACACATAGGTAAATATTGTTTGTTTTGCTCTTTCTATCTATAGAAGCTAATGTGTTCTGAGTCTTCAGTTTTAGAATGTTCTTAATTGCTAGCCATTTCCCATGAAAAATTGTTTTCTTATGACCTTACTTTCAGCATTACAATTGTTAGACCTGATTTAAGATCTTAGTTAAGAGTTGATGGTATAGAACTGACTGTCATTCTACTTCGCAAAAATAGGAAATATACAATGCACCATGAAATTCTGGGCGTCCACTTTGATTGTACTTAGGAATACTGCAGAAGAGTAGCTTTGAAGGATATCATTTTTCCTGAAAAATAAAGCTAACAAGTTCCATATTTACACCCCTGAAGTATACCTCTTATGAGTTTTGCTATATTTAAGTATTATTTTTGTAACAATCTTTCTTGGTCACTTACCATTACTTATATGAATGAAATAGGTAGAGCATAACAATTAATTTACACATTTCTGTTTTATAAGAGGTTGGTATTAAGTGTGTTACTTTCTGTATTAATTTCTTATTCATTACTTTCTGTATTAATTTCTTATTCATTTTCTATCCTTGTTAAATTTTGTATAATTTGCCAGTACCAAATTTAAGCTGTATAAGCATCATTTGTATGATTTTAAAGCAATTTTTAAAATATTTGTGAAAAGATAACATCATATTAATGTTTTAAGAACATTAGAAATATCATTAGATATTAAATGCAAAAGGGCAACTAGTAGAAGTGAGGCATATTTGGATAAGTGAAAGTGAAACACAGAAAGAAAGGGAATTAATTCACATCCATATCCCATGAATTAATATGATGTGATGAATATAATATATACTACTGTCATAAAGTTTTAAACAATGTTACCAATAATAATTACTAATACTCTGAGTGGTTATCATGAGCCATGAACTTTCTTAATGCTTTAAAATATTATCTTGTTTATCATACAAGAATCCTATCAAGAGATGTGGCTATTATACTCATTTTACAGATAAGTAAATTAAGATATAAATATGTTAGGTCACTTGCCCAAAATAATAATGTGGAAATAAGATTTAACCTTGGAGTCTGACTCTCAGGGCAACAATTTTGACCACTAAAACTGTCTTTTGCTTCTCATCCACACAATTAGATGGATATCCATGTATAGCAAATTGGCCATGTCTATTCTTTTACCTAGCTGATATACCTAAGACATCATTTTGCTTTCCTTTCCCTCAGATAATTCTATGTTAGACTCTTACATGGCAAAGCTACCTGTACATTTTATTAGATTTCTTGTCTTTTAAGTCTTTGTTATCACCCATTTATTCTGCATATCATAGCCTTATAGACATATTGATAGACATATTGATGCCTATCTCAGCCTCACTTCTCTCCAACTGCTCACGGGCCCAGCCGCTCCGCGGCACGTGGGATCCTCCCCGACCGGGGCACAAACCTGTGTCCCTTGCATCGGCAGGCGGACTCTCAACCACTGTGCCACCAGGGAAGCCCTCAAGGCTACTTTTTGAGAATAGGACACTGCATACATGGAGTTTAAAAGGCAATTTATTTCATCAGGTGATCTATTATTTCCTGATCTTGCCTTGCATCCACACTTTTCCTTCCACTTTAAATATTTTATGCCCTTCACTTAAATCTGTCTCAACTTTGTATTATTTGCCAATGACTACATGAGGATGTTAAAATATATAAAACTGATCATACATTATCCACTTATCTAGGCTTAGCTTTTCTATACAAACTTTTACTCTGAATTCAAATTAACAGTTACTGTGTTAACTCATTTGGCACCCATTTTACAATGGCTATATGTATTTTAAATTTTTGTCCCTTGATAAAATTCAAACTGATTAAGGGTTGATATCTTTTATTCCACTTTCAAAAAGCAATTTACATGTGAAGGCCTAAAGAAATTTTTTTATACTTGGTGAATATTTGCTATCAATTTGTTTTCTTAGAAAGTATTGAGTAAGAAATAGTAAAGGAATAATAAGAATAATATAATTAAATTTTCAAATAATTAAGCTAAGCTGCTGTTTTTCTCAGAGGATAACAAAAGCTACTGCAAATCTAGTATAATACTTATACATAGTTTATTTCAATAGTTAGAGAGAAAGCAGTGATTCTGACTTGTGGGGGGAATAATACTTGAACTTATTTTTGTAAGTGTGCTTATACTTATTTTTCTGAATTACACTATCACTCCTTCAAGCCAAAAAAATAATGAATTTAATTTCATTCCACTACTTGAAGAAATGAGTGTGATTTTTTTTTATGTGATAAAGTTCACTTGATAAAAGTCCTCCTTTCCTATATTGACTTCCTACACATGCCACCTAAATGTAATAAAAGCAGAGAGCATTTTAAAAAAGGACAAAAAATGGGGCATTTTGGAAATTAAATACATTTACAATATTTTAATAAGAAAATTATGACTAATAATTTCTGGCTACGATTTGTATGTGATATAATTAGCAAGAAGTTTTTTGGGTTTTACATATGATCAAAAAGTCTGTATGATAATGTGATTTTAACATATTTTGAAGACTTTTCTAAGATTGAATAGAAACATGAATTCCTGAAAAATATGTTGTAATATTTTTATTGTTCTTTATTCTATAATTATTGAGAGATATGTGCCTAAAACTTTCACAATACCATTAGGCATACTTTTCCCATCTTCTCAACTTTCTGGGATTCTTGTGTTTTGGTAGAGTATCTTCTAAAATGCCACATAATTTTGATTATGTTCTATAATCCAATGATTATTAAATAGAAAATTTAGTTTATTAGTCTCTTGGCTTTAAGCTCTGTATTTCTAAATGTTGATGACACACTAAATTTTTGTCTTGGTTCATGTCTTTCTTCTGTATTTTAGGCTCATATATCCAATTGCCTTTATAATATTGCAAATTAGAAGTCACATATGTATCTCAGAATAAACATGTTAAAAATATACTTTTGATATTCTCTACCTAAATCTCAATCAGTTTTAAGTACTATAAATGACAGAATGTAAAAAATAATAATAAAAATATTTCATTGTATTATTGAGGTGATTGGGGAGCTGGCAATTAAAAACTCACCTAGCTCAGACTTGAAAGCTGGCAACTTATGTTATACCATGGCAGCTCTTGATGTAAAGTGGGAAAATATTTGATTAAACTTTTACCAGCTGTACATTGGTAGAAAGAACACAATCACTACCTAAAGCTGTAGTATGCGGAAAAATTACAGAAAGTATTCAGACTATTACAGTTTATTGGCAGCTTTTTTCCGAGTCCTCCAAGGCATAAATGGGTTCATGCTAGCACTAGCTGGTCTGAAAACTGGAAAGAAGGAAAGATACCTTCAATAAGGATTGTGCTCACTGCCTGTGTTCACCAATATAAGTCACCTGAGAGTCCAGTTAACTTGGAACTTCCAGAGTTGACAAAATCAACTCCTCCTTAATCCCCAAATGAAGCAGCATCCATTTTAAATGGTAGCATCAAAAAGGTAGCTTTAGGGCTTCCCTGGTGGTGCAGTGGTTGAGAGTCCACCTGCTGATGCAGGGGATGCAGGTTCATGTCCCAGTCCAGGAAGATCCCACATGCCATGGAGCGGCTGGGCCCATAAGTCATGGCCACTGAGCCTGCGTGTCCAGAGCCTGTGCTCCACAACGGGAGAGGCCACAACAGTGAGAGGCCCGCGTATCACAAAAAAAAAAAAAAAAAGGTAGCTTTAGCAGGAGGTAAATTGTAGGCCTAAATTATTTTAACAAAACTTCTTTACTTTGATAAACATGTGTAATCCATGTACCTAAAATGAACAGTTCACCATAATGTACTTCTACCCATTAAGTTAAAAGAGAAGACATGGCCGAAGGTGCAGAAGTCTGAAAGTAAAAGAAAATTGTGTTCAAGTTTAAAGTTTACACCTAGGTAAGAATGTTGTTGAAATTACTTACCCATAGAAATGAGGAGAAGCAAACAGATTATTAAACTTTTTAGTATTTAATCTTTCTTTAAAAAAATTTTTGGTAAAGAAATTTTCATTTAAGGTCTACATTAGTCTGTTACTATTAAATCATAAGGAAATCTTCAGCCACTTCTCACTCATGTGCGCTTTAATTTTGCAAGTAGGAAGCTGGTTAAATTGCTATGGTACTAAGACACCATTAATATTACATATGATGAAATAACATAATTGTAGGTTCTTGTTAAATGAGTATAATATATGAAAGAAAAGAACTTTTTAATATTTAAAAATAGCAAATGAAAACTCTCTTCAGTTTTTAACTTCATGAAATCACATCAAAGAATAAAATACAGAGGAATAAACCTATCTAAGGAGACAAAAGACCAAAAACTTTTGGGCCAAAAGGGACTAAAAGACCAGTACTCCAAAAACTATGAGATGCTGATGAAAGAAACTGAAGATGACACAAACAGGTGGAAAGATATACCATGTTCTTGGATTGGAAGAATCAATATTGTTAAAATGACCATACTACCCAAGGCAATCTACAGATTCAATGGAATCCTTATCATATTGCCAATGGAATTTTTCCACAGAACTAGAACAAATAATTTCAAAATTTGTATGGAAACACAAAAGGCACCAGATAGACAAAACAATCTTGAGAAAGAAGAACAGAGCTGGAGGAATCACTCTCACTGACTTCAGACTATACTATAAAGCTACATTAATCAAAACAGTATGGTCTTGGCAGAAAAACAGACATATAGATCAATGGAACAGGAGAGAAAGTCCAGAGATGGACCCATACACTTATGGTCAACTAATCTATGACAAAGGAGGCAAGAATATATAGTGGAGAAAAGGTAGTTGCTTCCATAAGTGGTGCTGGGAAAACTGGAGAGCTACATGTAAAAGAATGAAATTAGAACACACCATAATACTATACACAAAAGTAAACTCAAAATGGATAGAAATCTAAATGTAAGTCCAGATACTATAGAACCCTTAAGAGGAAAACATAGGCAGAACACTCTCTGACATAAATCACAGCAAGATCTTTTTTGATCCACCTCCTAGAGAATTGAAAATAAAAGTAAAAATAAATGAATGGAACCTGATCATACGTAAAAGATTTTGCACAGTAAAATAAACCATAAACAAGATGAAAAAATAACCTATGGAATGGGAGAAAATATTTGCAGATGTTGTGAACAACAAGAAAGTGTTTTCCAAAATATACAAACCACACACAGTTCAATATCAAACAAACAACCCAAACAAAAAAAAATGGGAAGATCTAAATAAACACTTCTCCAAAGAAGACATACAGATGGCCAGCAGAAACATGAAAATGTGCTCAATGTCGCTAATAAATAAACACAAGTCAAAACTACAGTGAGGTATCACCTCACATCAGTACGAATGGCCATAATCAAAAAATACTAAAAATAATAAATGTTGGAGAGTTTGGAGAAAAGGGAACCCTCCTACACAACCCTCCTACACAGAATATAAATTAGTGCAGCCACTATGGAGAATAGTATGGAGGTTTCTTAAAACATGAAAAATAAAGTTAACATATGATCTAACAATTCCACTCTTGGACATATAACCAGAAAAGGCAAAAACTACAATTGGAAAAAAATACATGTACCCCAATGTTCATAGCAGCCTATTTACAAGCGTCAAGACATGGAAGAAACCCAAATATTCATTGACGAATGGATAAAAAGATATGGTATATATATAGACACATGTGTATCTATATATGTATATACACAATAAAGAATGAAATAATGTCATTTGTAGTAACACGGATAGACCTAGAGATTACCATACTAAATAAAGTAAGTCAAAGAAAGACATATATCATATGATATCCCTTATATGTGGAATCTAAAAGGATGATACAAATAAACTGATTTACAAGACAGAATTAAACTTACAAAAATAGGAAACAAACATGGTTACCAAAGGGGAAAGTTGGGGAAGGATAAGTTAGGACTTTGGGATTAACAGACACACACTATTATACTTAGAATAGATAAACAACAAAAACCTACTGTAAGGCACAGGGAACTATATTCGATATCTTGTAATAACCTATAATGGAAAAGAATCTGTTAAAGAATATATATGTATATATAACTGAATCACTTTGCTGTACACTTGAAACTAATACAACATCGTAAGTCAGCTATACTTCAATTTAAAAAAAAGTAAAAATAAATTGCTAAGACCTATGTCAAAGAGCATAGTACAAATTTTTTTTTTTTTCTAGGAGTTTTATGGTTTCTGGTCTTACATTTAAGTCTTTAATCAATTTTGAGTTTATTTTTGTATATGGTGTAAGAAAGTGATCCAGTTTCACTCTTTTGCATGTGGCTGTCCAGTTTTCCCAAAACCATTTATTGAATAGACTGTCCTTTACCCACTGTATATTATTGGCTCCTTAGTAGCAAATTGGTCATATACAAATATGGGTTTATTTCTGGAATCCATATTCAGTTCCATTGATATATATGTATCTGTTTTTGCACCAGGACCATACAGTTTTGATTACTATACCATTTTATTATAGTTTGAAATCAAAAAGAGTAATACCTTCAACTTTGTTTTTCTTTTCTCTTTTTTTTAACCAAGCTGTAGTATTTATTTATTGTAGTATTGCAGTACATATTATAGCATTGCAGTATTTATTTGTTGTATTAGTAATGTATTTCATATCTAGTTAGCAAGTGTAAAACTGTGTGACAATTTGCTTCTGTCTTTTTTTCCTTAATAAATCTTTTTCATTTGTTCACAGTTTTTATTTTTTTTTATTTTTATTGGTGTATAGTTGATTTACAATGTTGTGTTACTTTCTGCTGTCCAACACAGTGAATCAGTTATACATATACACATATATCCACTCTTTTTTAGATTTTTTACCAATACAGGTCATTACAGAGTATTGAGTAGAGTTCCCTGTGCTATACATTATGTCCTTATTAATTATCTAGTTTATATATAGTATTATGTATATGTCAACCCTAATTTCCCAATTTATCCCTCCCCTGCTTTCACCCCTGGAAACCATTAGATTATTTTCTACATCTGTAACTCTATTTCTGTTTTGTAAATAAGTTCATTTGTACCATTTCTATAGATTCCACATATAAGTGACATCATATGATATTTGTCCTTCTCTGTCTGACTTACTTCACTCAGTATAACAATCTCTAGGTCTATCCATGTTGCTAAAAAAATAATAAATAAAATTGTTTTTTAAGGAACCTCCATACTGTTCTCCATAGGCTGTATCAATTTACATCCCCACTAACAGTGTAGAAGGGTTACCTTTTCTCTACATGCTCTTCAGCATTTATTTTTTGTAGATAATTTGTAGATAATTTGATGTTGGCCAATCTGATCAGTGTGAGTTGATACCTCATTTTGTTTTGATTTGCATTTCTTTAGTAATTAGTTATGTTCAGCTTCTTTTCATGTGCTTGTTGTCCCTCTGTATGCCTTCTTTGGAGAAATGTCTATTTAGATTTTCTGCCCATTTTTTGATTGGATTGTTTGTTATTGAGCTGCATTAATTATTGTATATTTTGAAGATTAATTCCTTGTGAGTTGCTTCATTTGCAAATATTTTCTCCCATTCTTTGGTTTATCTTTTTATTTTGTTTAAGGAAGCTTTTGCTGTGCAAAAGCTTTTAAGTTTAATTGGGTCCCATGTGTTTTGTAAAGCTTTTGTTTCTCTGTGGAATCTGAATGAGAGCCTTGCAGGGTAGAGTGTTCTTGGATATAATATTTTTCCCTTTCATCATTTTAAATATATTGTGTCACTCCTTTCTGGCCTGCAGAGTTTCTGCTGAAAAATCAGCTGATTACCTTACAGGGATTCCCTTGTATGTTGTTTGTTGCTTTTCCCTTGTTGTATTGAATATTTTTTCTATGTCTTTATTTTTTTGTCAGTTTGATTAATATGTGTCTCAGTATGTTCCTCCTTGGATTCATGTTGCATGGGATTCTCTGGGCTTCCTGGACTTGAGTGAAGGTTTTCTTTCTCATATTAGGGAAGTTTTTGGTTATAATATCTTCAAATATTTTCTCAGACCCTTCTTCTTTCTCTTCTTTGGGGACCCCTATAATGTGAATGTAGGTGTGTTTAGTGTTGTCCCAGAAATCTCTGAGACTATCTTAATTTCTTTTCATTCTTTTTTCTGTATTCTGTTCTGTGGCAGTGATTTCCACCACCCTGTCTTCCAGCTCACTTATTTGTTCCTCTGCCTCAGTTATTCTGCTATTGATTCCTTCTAGTGTAGTTTTCATTTCAGTTAATGTATCATTCGTATCAGTTTGTTTGTTTTTTAAATCTTCTAGCTCCTTGTTAAACATTTCTTGTATCTTCTTGATATGGGCCTCCATCCTTTTTCTGAGATTTTGGATCATCTTTACTATCATTACACTGAATTCTTTTTCAGGTAGATTGACTATCTCCACTTCATTTAGTTGTTCTTTGGGGTTTTTAGCTTGTTCATTCATTTGCAACATATTTCTCTATCATATCATTTTGTCTAACTTTCTGTGTTTGTGGTCTTCTTTCCAAGGGTTGCAGGATTGTAATTTCTCTTGCTTCTGGTGTCTGCCCCCTGGTGGATGAGATTGGTCTAGGGCCCTGTGCAGGCTTCCTGGTCGGAGTAACTTGTGACCGCCCTCTGGTGTTGGAGCCAGGTCTTGTCCCTCTGATGTGCAAGGCAATGTAAAGGAGTGTGTTTTGAGGTAGTTTTGAGCTCAGTAAGACTTTAGGTAGCCTGTCTGCTTATGGCTGGGGCTGAGTTCTTTTCTTGCTGGTTGATTGGCCTGAGGTTTTCTAGCTCTGGAGCCAAAAGGTTGTTGGGTGGGGCTGGGTCTTGGTGCCAAAATAGGGACCTCCAGGAGAGCTCATGACTATCAATATTCTCTGGAGCTTCTGCCACCCGGGTCCTTGCCCCTACAGTGAGCTACATCTAACCCCCACCTCCTAAAAAGACCCTCCCAGACCCGTACTTAGGTCTAGCCCTGGTTCCTATGGAGGTGGTGCTTTGTGCTGGGTACCAAAGCATGTGAGACCTTGTGTGCACCTTCCAAGAGTAGGGTCTCTGTTTCTCTCAGCCCTGTGAAGCTCCTGAACTCAGGTCCCAATGGCCTTCAAAGCTAAATGCTCTGGTGATTCTTCTTCCTGATACCTGACCCACAGAATATCTTGGATGGCTATTTTTACCTGGGAACATCCCTGTGTAGTCTCTGTATGTTTAATATTTTTTGGTGTAAGGGCTGTTTTTAGTATGGATGTCTGCCACCTCTTTTCTCAGTGTAAGTTGGCTGTTATCCTATTGATTGGAGGTGTGACTGATGTTGTGGTGTACTGAGCCTGCACTGGATATTGAGTGGGGTCTCCCATTTGCTCTCTGGTTGTTACTGCCCTGTCAGGGGGCAGGGCTGTCTCCCTAGTTGTTGGAGTAGAGGCTCTCAGATATGTTTCTGAGCTGTGATCCTTGGTGTGAGGTAGATGGGACTGGAGCATTTGTACTGGGAGAGAAGCCACTGAGTTTTCCTACTCTGGAGCTGTTCACTTGTGAGTGTACTCTGTTGTGTCACTTTTCACCCATTGTGCTGGCTCACAGATTACACTGTTGCTGAAACTGCTTTCAGCCCCACCTTAACAATGGGTATGCCAGTGCTTGGCCCTGGTGTCTCTCAGGCATTGTTTTCATCAGACCACCAGTGCAGATCCACTGAATTCATGTCCCAGGACTGTAATAATCTTGTACCTGGACCTGCTGTGGGAGCAATGGAGGTAGCTCTGATTCTGACCGGGTCCAATCCCCACATGTGAGTGCCCACAAAGTCCACAGCTGCTAAACCTAAACCTGTCTCAGCTGCAAGAGCACTCGTCCATTTGAACATTCTGCAGATCCTGAGTTTATGAAGACAGTAAGAGCAGTGTGAGTCTGTGGTTCCTGTAGGAGAGATTTCAGCTTTTCTTCCTTAGTTGCATAGCCCGTAGAGCTCAGCAGTTTTTTCATTCCCTCCTCTGCATGTGTTCCTACCACGAGTGTCTGTTCCTGAGGCAGCCCCGGAGCACAGGCATCCACCCAGGCAGGTGGGGGCAGAGGCATCGAGGGGTATGGCACACAAGCCCACCAGGACTAGCAGTTCAGAGGAGGCTTTGGCAAGGGAGGTAAGCCAACCTTCCAGGGCCACAGGACCAGAGGACACTGGGGAGAGGGGTGGGTGAGGCTGCTCAGGTGGGCACCCCTCCTAGTGCTCACAGAGGCAGGGTCAGTGCATGGGGAAGAGGGCTGCAATGACAACCCTGCCCCTTGTGCACCTTTCAACAATGACACCCTGCTTCTATGGCAGCTCGGGCTTCTTCCACAAACTTTCCTGGTTGTGGATCTTCTTACTCCTGTCCTTTCAAGCTGTCTGTTCATAACCAGCAGCTGTCCCCTCCCTGGCTCCACTCTCCAAACCCCACATCCCAGCACACAGCCCCCTTCCACACCAGCAGACACACAACTCAGGCTGGAGCATTCAGGGCTGCAGCAGGAACCATCCATGTAAGTCTTACTTTGTCTTGCCTGCCAGACGGGATGCTGCACTGTCTTTTGAGTCCCCGAAGCTCCCTCTCTGTCCCAGGTGATCCTCTCACTGGTGACAGGGCTTCACTGAGTGTGGGAACCTCTCCTTTCCTTCAACTCCTCCCCTCCCACAGGGGTGCACGTCCCATCGTGTGTCCTCTTTTCTTTTTTTCTTTCTTTCATCCTACCTGGTAGTGTGTGGATTTTTTCTTGTCCTTTTAGGTGTCCAAGTTTCTCTGCTCATGTTCAGCAAGTGCTCTGTGAGTATTTTTCTATTTGTATAATAGATATATTCTTGATGTACTTGTGGGGAGAGTTGGATTCTATGTCCTCCTATTCTACTGTCTTGACTCCACCTTGTTTTTCTTTCTTAAGGTTGTTTTGGCTATTTAGAGTCCTTTGTGATTTGATACAAATTTTAGGATTATTTGTTCCAGTTCTATGAAAAATGTCATTGGTATTTTGATAGGAATTACAATTGAATCTGTAGATTGCCTCTGGTAGTACGGGCAGTTTAACCATATTAATTCTTCCAATCGATGAACACAGTATCTCTTAACATTAATTTGTATTGTCTTTCATTTCTTTAATCAGTGTTTTATAGTTTTCAGAGTATAGGTCTGTCATTTCCTTGCTTAAAATTATTCCTAGGTGTTTTATTCTTTCTGATGCAATTGTAAATGGGATTGCTTTTTTAAATTTCTCTTTCTGAATGTTTCTTTCACTGTTGATTATTATGTTAGCTGATGGTTTGGCATATATCACCTTTACTATGTTAAGGTATATTCCTCTATACTCACATTGTTAAGAGTTTTTACCATAAATGGATGTTGAATTGTATCAGCAGTTTTAAAGTCTATTTTGTCTGATATAAGTATTGCTACACCTGCTTTCTTTTCATTTCTATTTTCTTGGAATATCTTTTTGCATCCCTTTATGTGTATCTTTTATGTTTTTTGGTTTTTTTGTTTTTTTCGGTATGCGGACCTCTCACTGTTGTGGCCTCTCCCGTTGCAGAGCACAGGCTCCAGACGCACAGGCTCAGAAGCCATGGCTCACAGGCCTAGCTGCTCCGCGGCATGTGGGATCTTCCCGGACAGGGGCACGAACCCGTATCCCCTGCATCGGCAGGCGGACTCTCAACCACTGCACCACCAGGGAAGCCCTGTATCTTTATAGCTGAAGTGAATCTTTTGTAGGCAATATAAATAGGGGGCTTCTTATTTTAATTCTTTATGGCTTTTGATTGAAGCATTCAGTCCATTTATATTTAGAGTAATTATTGACAGGTATGTACTTATAGCCATTTTGTCAATTGTTTTCTGGTTAATTTTGTTGTTCTTCTCTTTTTATTTCTTCCTATCTTCCCTTGTGATTTTATAGAGCTTTCTTTAATTTTATGTTTATTTTCCTTTCTCTTTATTTTTTTTTTTTTGTATTTGTTGTAGGTTTTTGGTTTGTGACACTGATATATAATAAACTACATATGTAACAGTCTATTTTAGGTTGATAGTCACTTAAGATTGAGCATATTCTAATAGTACTACATATTTACTCCATTCCCCCCATGTTTTATGTTTTTGATCATATTATACATCTTTTTATTTTGTGTATTGCTAAACTTATTATTTTAGATGTATATGATTTTACTACTTCATACTACTTTTAACTTTTATGCTAGCTTTATAGGTGGTTGATCCACTACCTTTATTATATGTTTGTCTTTTCCAGTGAGATATTTTTCATAATTTTCTTGTTTCTAGTTATGGCATCTTTTTCATTTAACTAAGTCCTTTTCACATTTCTAGTAAGACTAGTTTAGTGGCAATGGCTCCTTTAGTTTTAGCTTGTCTGGAGAACTCTATATATCCTTCAATTCTGAATAATCACTTTTCCAGGTAGAGTTTTCTTGGTTGTAGTATTTTTTTTTCTTTCAACCCTTTAAATATATCATTCTAGTCCTTCTGACCAGTAAAGTTTCAGCTGAGAAATGAACTGAAAGTCTCATGGGGGTTCCCTTGTTCATAAGTAGTTGTTTTTCTCTTCTGCTTTCAAGAGTCTCTATTTGTCTTTTAACTTTTGATGTCTTAATTATAATATGTATTGGTGTGGGTCTCCTTGGGTTCTTCTTGTTTGGAACTCTGTGATTTCTGGACTTGGATGTTTGTTTCTTTTGCCAAGTTAGGAAGGTTTTCAACCATTGTTTCTTTTAATAGGTCTTCTGTCCCTTTTTCTCTCTTCTTCTTCTGGGACCACTATAATATAAATATTAGTATGCTTGGTGTTGCCTTACAGGTCCCTTAACCTATCCTCATTTTTTAAAATACTTTTTTCTTTTTAATGTTCCAACTGGGTGAATTTTCAGTACCCTGTCTTCCAGATTACTGATCCCTTATTCTGCATGCTGTAATCTGCTAATGTTTCCCTTTATTATATTTTTCATTTCATGTATTGTATTCTTTAGTTCTGATTGGTTCCTATTTTATATTTTCTATCTCTTTGTTGAAGTTCTCACTGAGTTCATCCATTTTTCTCCTGAGTTTGGTGACATGTTTATGACTATTTCTTTGAACTATGTATTGGTGAAGTATTTATTTCTATTTTATTTAGTTCTTTTTCTGGGTTTTAGTCTTGTTTTTTCATTTGGAAGGTATTCTTTTTCTCCTCACTTGCCTAACTCTCTGTGTTTGTTTCTATGTATTAGGTATTTTAGCTACTTCTTCCAACCTTGAAGGAGTGACCTTATGTAGAAGGTGTCTGTGGGGCCCAGTGGTGTAATCTCCCCTGATAACCAGATCAGGTGCTCCAGAGGCACCCCTGTTTTGGCTGCATGTACCCTCCTGTTACATGCTGAGGTTTCTGCAGGTGTGCTGATGGGCAAGGCTAGCTCCAGACCCAGCTGGCTGAGATGTCATTATTTGACTGTTGTGGGTGCACTGATGTGCATGGCTGGCCCTTGGTACAACCAGCTATAAGGACCAGTTAGGACTATTCTGGGTGTGCTTGTGTATGTGGCTGGGCCCCCCAGAGCAAAAGCCACTTTGAAGGGGTGCTGGTGCCACCTGGTGTAGTCCACTGGATGAGGTGAGGTGGGAGCCAGTTTGGAGGGCCCAGCCAGGGCATCAGTGTAGGGTGGGGCAGGGCACACAGTGGTAGCTTGGGTAATTGAGAGTGATAGATATGACACTCTCCAGCACCAGGCCAGCTAGGTGGAAGACAAGTTAAAAAGAAAAACAAAAGTTAATGACACTGGCCAATCTTTCATCTCTGGAGAAAGCTCCACCAGATCCCTACCCCTCTGGCACCATCCTAATATCAGCCCATGAATCTCCTTCTCATATGACCCAGGTACGTTTCAAGCTGCTGCATCTGTGCTGGAACAATATTATGTAAAAGTGAGTTTGTGTATGAGCCTTTCAAGAGCAGAGTCTTCGTTTCCTAGACATAAGCCCTGTTGGTTTTCAAAGCCAGATAATGTGGGGTTCATTTTCTTGATAGTGGTCTCCTGAGCTGGGGAGCCTGATTGTTAACTCAGACCCCTTCCTCCTTAGGGGGGACCTCCATGGTTGTGGTATCCCTCCTGTGGGTCGCCACATTAGAGGTATGGTTTCTGACTACATCTCTACTATCTGTTATTGTGGCCTTTTCTTTATATCCTTAGTTATAGACAATCTGTTCTGTTTGTCTTCAAGTCATTCTCAGAGATAGTTGTTCTAAATGTTGTAGTTTTGGTGTGTCTGTGAGTGGAGGTAAGCTCAGAATCTTCCTATTCTGCCATCTTGATACTGACTCTTATAAACATTTTTGAATAGATTAAATTTGTCTTTTCTGTCCTCTCAGTTTCTTCTGGTCTGATGTCTGCTTTGTCTTCACACCATACAACAGATCATTTTCCTGTATATAACTTTATGCATTGAGTATTCTTCAGGAAACTCTCAAGTTCTCCCTGTTGTATATAGACAGATAGCTTCACACACTTTTGAGATATTACACTCTCATTGAATGTTGGCTCCTTAATTTACTATTTGAAATTTTACCAGTTTTATTGAGATATAACTAATATATCATACAGCTCACCCATTTAATGCACAATTCAACTATTTTGATATCCATTTGCATGGAATACCTTTTTCCATCCCCTCACTTTCAGTCTGTATTTGTCTCTATATCTGAAGTGGGTCTCTTGTAAACAGCATATATATGGGTCTGGTTTTTCTATCCATTCAGCCACTCTATATCTTTTGGTTGGGTCATTTAATCCATTTACATTTAAAGTAATTATTGAGGGCTTCCTTGGTGGTGCAGTGATTAAGAATTCGCCTGCCAATGCAGGGGACACGGGTTCGAGCCCTGGTCCGGGAAGATCTCACATGCTGTGGAGCAACTAAGCCCACGTGCCACAACTACTGAGCCTGCGCACTAGAGCCTGCAAGCCACAACTACTGAGCCCATGTGCCACAGCTACTAAAGCCCGCTTGCCTAGAGCCTCTGCTTGGCAACAAGAGAAGCCACTGCAATGAGAAGCCTGTGCACTGTGATGAAGAGTAACCCCCCACTAACCGCAACTAGAGAAAGCCCGCGTGCAGCAATGAAGACCCAACACAGCCAAAAATAAATTAAATAAATAAATAAATTTAAAGTAGTTATTGAAATGTATATTCTATTGTCATTTTGTTCATTGCTTTGGATTTGTCTTTGTAGGGTTGTATTCCCCTTCCTTCTTTTGTTTTCTTCTCTTGTGATTTGATGACTATCGTTAGTGTTATGTTTGGATTCCTTTTACTTCTTTGTGAGTATATCTATTATAGACTTTTGGTTTGCAATGACCATAAAATTTTTGTATAGTAGTCTATATATATACATGATTGTTTTAAGTCAATGATCTCTTAATTTCAAATGCATTTAAAAAACATTGCATTTGTACTCTCCTGCCCTCATGGCTACTGTTTTTGATATATTTTACATCTAATTGTCTTATGTATCCCTTAACTGCTTATTGTGGGATACAGACAATTTTACTACTTTTGTCTTTTAACCTTCCTACTAGATTTGCATGTGGATGATTTCCTACCTTTACCGTATATTTACTTTTACTGGTGTGCTTTTTCATTTTGTAATTTTCTTGTTTCCAGTAGTGGCCTTTTCTTTTTCACCAACAGAAGTTCCTTTAATATTTGTTGTAAATCTGGTTTGGTGATGTTGAATTCTTTTTGCTTTTGCTTGTCTGTAAAGCCTTTTATTTCTCCATCAAATCAATGAATGAGAGCCTTGCTGGGTAGAATTTTCCTGGTTGTAGATTTTTCCCTTTTATCACTTTAAATATGTTGTGCTATTTCCTTCTTGCTTGCAGAGTTTATCCTGAAAAATCAGCTGATAGCCTTATCAGAGTTCCTGTGCATGTTATTTGTTGCTTTTCTCTTGCTGCTTTTTTTTTTTTTTTTCTCTTGCTGCTTTTAATTTTCTCTATTTATCATTTTGTCATTTTGATTACAATGTGTCTTGGTGTGTTCCTCTTTGGGTTAATCCTATATGGGACTCTGCATTTCCTTGACTTGAGTGATGGTATCCTTTCCCTGGTTAAGGAAGTTTTCAGTTATTATGTCTTCAAATATTTTCTCAGGCACTTTCTATCTTTCTTCTCCTGGGACCTCTATAATGAGAATATTCATGCACTTGATATTGTCCCATAGGTCTCTTAAACTGTCTTCATTTTTTTTTCATTCTTTTTTCTGTTCAGTGGCTGTGATTTCTACTACTATATCTTCCAGTTCACTGATTTATTCTTCTGAATCATTTAGTCTACTACTGATTCCTTTTAGTGTGTTTTTCATTTTAGTTATTTTATTTTCATCTGTTTGGTTTTTGTTTATATTTTCTAACTCTTTGTTAAAAACTTCTGACTCTGTGCATTTATTCTTCTCCTGAGTTCTTTGATTATTTTTATTATCATTACTCTGAACTCTTTCTCAGGTAGATTGCCTATTTCCACTTCACTTAATTCTTCTTCTGAGGTTTTATCTTTTTCCATAATCTGAAACGTATTCTTCTACCACTTCATTTTGTCTAAGTTGCTATATGTATTTTTATGTATGTGGTAGGTTAGTTATGTTTCTCAACCTTGGAGAAATGTCCTGCTGTAGGAGACAACCTATGTATCCCAGCAGTATACTCTCATCTTGTCACCCAAACTATATACTCTAGGAGTTCCCCCTTAGAAGGCTGCATGGGTCCTTCTCTTGTGGTGGGCTGACTGTGTGTGCAGTCTGGTAGGCTTGATTGGCCTCTAGCCTGGTTGGTTGCTAGACCATGCCTTATGTGAATGCTGCTGGCTGCTGTAGGGCCTGGTAATGTGGTGGCTGGTTTCAGAAGCCTAATTGGTGCTGGGGTTAGTGCTGCCTCACTGGTGGTCAGAATAAGTCCCAAAGGCTGCTGCCCAGTCACTGGCAATTGGAGGTAGGTCCTTGCATTAGTGATGGACTAACGGCAGGCAGAGCTGGTTCCTGTAGTCTGGGTGCAGAGACCAGGGATCCCCAGAGCTTGTTTCAGATTGTCGGTTGGGTGTGCAGTTCTTGACACAGCTGGGTATGGGGTTTGGTGTGTCCCTAAGATTTTGTTGGCTTGCTAGTGGCCAGAGCCAGGACCCATCTGGTCCCAGAGTAGGGTCTGGAATGCTGTGGCTGGGCTGAGTCTGCAGGCTTTAGGATCATAGTTTTCTGTGTCTGTTGTCTCCCTGGTGGTGGGTCTGGTGTGTGAGGCTGGTTTAAAGATGAGTGCAGGGCTTCCCTGGTGGCGCAGTGGTTGAGAGTCTGCCTGCTGATGCAGGGGACATGGGTTCGTGCCCCGGTCCAGGAAGATCCCACATGCCGCGGAGCGGCTGGGCCCATGAGCCATGACCACTGAGCCTTCGCATCTGGAGTCTGTGCTCCGCAACAGGAGAGGCCACAACAGTGAGAGGCCTGCATACCGCAAATTAAAAAAAAAAAAAAAAAAGGTAAAGATAAGTGCAGATTTCCTGGAGGGAAGGGCAGGTGTCTGTACACTGGTGAGTAGAACTGGGTCTTGGGCTTCTGGTGAGCAGGACCTTGTATAGGGGCTAGTCTAGAGGTGGTTTTGGGCTCAGAAAGTCTTTAGGCAGCCTACCTGCTGGTAGGTAGGGCTGTGTCTCTACCCAGTTAGTTGTTTGTTTGAGGCATCCCTGCACTGGCACCTACAGGCTGTTGGGTGGGGCCAGGCCTTAACACTAATGAGCCAAGATGGCAGCAACCAGCAGAGGTGTTCATGTGATTGAACTTTCCCAGATATGTTTACTACCAGTGCCCATGTCCCCTGGGGGAGCCACAAACCCCACCACCACCACCTCTCCAGGAGATTCTCCAAGACCAGCAGGTAGTTCTGGCCCAGAGTCTTATCAAATTACTGCTCTTGCCCTGGGTCCTGGTGCATGTGAGATTTTGTGTGTGCCCTTTAAAAGTGAAGTCTCTAGTTCTTTCAGTCCTGTGGGGTTTCTGCAATTAAGCCCCACTGGCCTTCAAACCAAATGCTCTGGGTCTCATTCTCCCAGTGCTTGACCTCCCAGACTGGGGAGCCTGATGTAAGCCTCAGAACTCTCACTCCTGTGGGAGAACCTCTGCAATACAATTATTCTCCAGTTTGTGGGTCACGCATCCAGGGGTTATGGTATTTTATTATACCATGATTCTGCCTTTCCTACCTGTCTCATTGTGGTTCTTTCTTTATGTCCTTAGTTGTAGAAAATCTTTTCTGGTAGGTTCCAGTCTTTTTCATCAATGGTGTTCTACAGATCGTTGTGAGTTTGGTGTGCTTGTGAGAGGAGGTGAGCTCAGGATCACTGTACTCCACCATCTTGGTCACTCTCTGCAATATTTTTAAATTTCAGTCTCCTCAGGCAAGGGAAACAAAAGAAAAAATAAACAAATCAGATTGCATCAAACTAAAAAGTTTTTGCATAGTGAAGGACACCTTCAACAAAAAGAAAAAGGCCTTCTACTGAATGGGAGAAAACATTTGCAAATGATATATCTGTTAGGAGGTTCATATCCAAAATATATGAAGAATTTACACAACTCAACATCAAAAAATTAAACAATCTCATTCAAAAATTGGGCAGAGGGCTTGAATAGACATTTTTTTTTCCAAAGAAGACATGCTCATAGCTAACAGACCCATGAGAAGATGTTCAACATTTCTAATCAGGGAAAAGCAAATCAAAACCACAATGAAATATCACCTCACACCTGTCAGAACTGCTCTTATCAAAAAGACAACAAATAACAAATGTTGGTGAGGATGTGGAGAAAAGGAAACCCTTGTGCACTGCTGATAGGAATGTAAATTGGTACAGTCACTATTGAAAACATTATGAAGTTTCCTCAAAAAATTGAAAATAGAACTATATGATCAAGCAATTCCACCTCTTGGTATTTATCAGAAGAAAATGAAAACATTATTTTAAAAGATATATACACAATTATGTTCATAGCAGCGTTATTTACAATAGCCAAAATATGGAAGAAACTAGTGTCCATTGATAGATGAATGGGTAAAGAAGATATGATTGATATGTATACACACACACACACACACACATACATACACACACACACACAAATATGAAATGGACTATTACACAGTGATTAAAAAAAGAATGAAATCTTACCATTTGCAAGAACATGGATGGGCCTAGAGGATATTAAGCTAAGTGAAATAAGTCAGACAGAGAAAGACAAATGTCATATGATTTCACATTTATGTGGAATCTAAAAAACAAGACAAATGAACAAACATAAGGAAACAAAAACAGAGTCATAGATACAGAGAACAAACTGGTGGTTGTCAGAGGGGTGGGGGTTAGGGGGTTGGGCAAAATATGTGGAGGGGATTAAGAAACACAAACTTCCAATTTTAAAATAAATAAGTCACAGGGATGTAATGTACAGTATAGAGTATATAGCTGATAATATTGTAATACTTTGTATAGAGACAGACTAGACTTACTGTTGAGATCAATTCATAATGCATAGAAAAGTCAAATCAGTATGTTGTACACCTAAAACTAATATAATATTGTATGTCAACAATAAATTAAAGAATATATAAAAGGATGGAACAAAAAATATATATATGGATTCACAGATATAAAGTTTAGGAATGGAGTAATTTCTCAAAAGAAAGGAATGAAGTTCAGAATGATAACTTGATAAGATTTACTTTGTCTAATTCAGATTAACCTTTTTTGTTTGCTAGTACTCTAGTACTGATTGTTTACTGTGAGAGCCAATTTATCAGTAGCCCCAAGAATGTTTGCATTTTTCAGGAGAAAAAATTTTAAAAAGTCATAAGAATACTTGTTTATATTTGACTAATGTCCCAAAATAAAATTTGAAAAAAACCCAGAATGTATCTTTCCTGATTGGTGATGAGGTTAAATAAACCACTAGTAGGAGAAATATAATTTATAGACATGAAGAAACTTTTTGATACTTAAAAAATTATTGCTAATAAAAAATAGGAGTGCTTTTAAAAAGTGATAATGGGGGCTTCCCTGGTGGCACAGTGGTTGAGAGTCCGCCTGCCAATGTAGTGGATGCAGGTTCATGCCACGGTCCGGGAGGATCCCGCATGCCGTGGAGCAGCTGGGCCTGTGGGCCATGGCCGCTGAGCCTGCGCATCTGGAGCCTGTGCTCTGTGGCAGGAGAGGCCACAGCAGTTAGAGGCCTGTGTACCGCAAAAAAAAAAAAAAGTGATAATGATTTGCTAGTATAATTTTTTCCTACCATTTTCAATCCATATAAAGTGCTTTCTATTAAAATTTGCTACTTGAAAGTAATTATTAAGAATACATTTTATTAACTAAGTAAAAAATCAGTATAATTTCTAAGAATTATCATAATTTAAAGAATTAGTTTTTCTTAAGTACAAGGTATTTGGAGCTTAATGTAATATCAGCTACTTTAAAGCAATGTAGAATAAAGCATGCCACAGATGACAATTAGGAATCAGCAGGACTCAAGAGCTTTTATGCCATTTTGGATTTTATGTGTTTACAAAGCTGCAACCTATTGGCATTTAATTCCATATTTACTGTTTCTTGTGTCTCATTGCACAGCAGGACATGGAATGAGCAATAACATGTTATCATAAGTATTGTACTGAATGATAATTTAATTAAGTCACAACTTAAAAGAAAAGTCTTTTTTGTGTCACCCTTGAGTTTTATATCCTCAACTCATTTATTCATTTTGTCAATTTATCCACACTGAATTACAAAAATATACTAAAATAATTTAATGCATAAAAATTTTCAGAATAAAAAATTTATTTTTAATATATTAGCACATAGGAGAGTTATTTGATCTTTGACTTGAAAAATCATATAAATATGTAATTTACTATGCTGACTGGTTTACTTATAATCATAGTGAAGTTACATAAAAAGAATACCAAAGAAATAGTACAAATGCTTAATTTGAATTTCATTCAATATATGTATATTTTAATTATTCTTTGAATATATATGATCAAATGATTTTATCTAGGGCTTAAGAGGAAATTAATTTTTCATTGACAATCTATCATATAATTTATATATTTGGTAATGACTGGTTGTTTAAGTACCTCATTTTTCACAAGAGAATATTATTCACCTGAAACTATATGAATGAAGTAAAATTATAAAATTATAATTATGTTAAGTGTACTGTTTCTGTAAGTAGGATTATAAGGGAAGGGAGAAAAAGTGAAGAGAAAATATATAGAATTTTCAAACTTTATACTGTTTAAAATATATAGAATTTTAAAAACCTGGAGACTTTGTTGCAAATTCATGTTAAAAGTGAGAAGAAAATTAACAGCATCATCCATTAGTCACAGAGGAAATCTGGATGGAGCTTCAAAGTTTACTTGATAATAGTAATAATGAAAGGAATGATATGGCAGAGGTGGAGCTCACATCTAAAGAATTTACATCAAAATGAGGAAAATAGAGATTAATAATTAACCTGGTCAAGAGGAATTTCAAATTCTGAAAACAGTTAATATATATCCAACCAAGCAAGATCTCAGTTTGAAGAAACTTAACTAAGACAAGGAAAAGATACATAGATCACCTGGATCCAGATTAGAGTGATAATCACCTGACATAAGGAATTCTACCTATCTTGGGCAGAAGAAGTAGGGATATAGTCAAAGGTTTTGAATAAGAAACTGAAAGCCTAAGTAACAATATCTTGATAGCTCAAGCTTTAAGGAATCTTGATGTATATATCTTCTTCCCAATTTTAGAATTGGTTTCAAACACAGGTAGTCCTGAACATATGAGTGAGTGTTTACAGTAAAATATGGATGAAGAATGGAGGAAGACAATTTTGAATGGAAGCAGGGAATTACCATTATATGTCAAGGCTTTTTACTACAAAATCTGTGATTAACTTTTGGAAATTATAGTTTAGTTAAATTTAAACATATAGACTTGAGTCAGGGAAATGGGGTTTTCAATTAGTTTTGTGTCCTTCAGCAAGGTATCAAACATCTCTTGTTTACTGACCTGTAAAATGCACTTAATGTTTCCTTAGAGAATCTTTGTAATGATTAAGTCAAATAATATGTTAAAGTACCTATCACAATGCTGATGGCATATTAAATGTTTTAACATGCTGGTTTGCTTTAGTTAATATTACTTCTGCCTGTCTTTATATTAATACATATTATGTGAAACATTAAGTATACAAATATAAAGAACGATGAAGACATCAGATATAGTTTTCAAAAAATAATGAGGTATTTCAAGTATCTTAAAAGTCCATTAAAAATGTTTTAAGTTGGGCTTCTCTGGTGGCGCAGTGGTTGAGAGTCCACCTGCCAATGCAGGGGACACGGGTTCGTGCCCCGGTCCGGGAAGATGCCATGGAGTGGCTAGGCCCGTGAGCCATGGCCGCTGAGCCTTCGCGTCTGGAGCCTGTGCTCCACAACGGGAGAGGCTACAACAGTGACAGGCCTGCATACCGCAAAAAAAAGTGTTTTAAGTTATTTTCCTGAAGGATGAGATCTTTATTTATCCTGTATTTTAAATAATCTTACAAAATTCAGAAAAAAAGTCAGCTTGAAGAGTGTCCATGGAATTTAATATTAATGTTGTATAATCCTGTAGGAAGATGAGGTGGTAGCATTATTTACAGTATAATATTAGTATCTAAAATCTTGTTCTTCAGACATGATACTGGGTTAAGAGCCCTAGGTCTTTAGTCTTTAAAGGAAAGGATGCTTTTGAGAATTTTGGTAGAGCATTACTAAGTGGCAAAAATATCAGATAATGTAAGATTCTTCATAATTTCTTTTAGAATCAAAGAATGAGTTAAGGAGATGTTAGTATTAGTTTGTTCTACAATTTATCTTAGGTCAGTAATACGATGGGTCTCTCTGTCTCTCACTCACTCTCTTACCCCTCATTCACTTTCCATTCTCCTTCTTTCAGCAAAATAAAATCAAGCTGATTCTCCTTGAAGTGTTGTGTTGTCTTATTTTTTTAAGCCTCTTAGAATTTTTTAATTATATGGGTCCTATATGAATAAACGTGATACAGACAGAACTACATATCTATCAAGTGGGGATGATGAGGTAGAACTCTCAAAAGAGTTGGAGCTAAGACTTTAAAGTTCCTGATATTTGTTTGAGATCTTTATTTATCCTGTATTTTAAATAATCTTACAAAATTCAGAAAAAAAGTCAGCTTGAAGAGTGTCCATGGAATTTAATATTAATGTTGTATAATCCTGTAGGAAGATGAGGTGGTAGCATTATTTACAGTATAATATTAGTATCTAAAATCTTGTTCTTCAGACATGATACTGGGTTAAGAGCCCTAGGTCTTTAGTCTTTAAAGGAAAGGATGCTTTTGAGAATTTTGGTAGAGCATTACTAAGTGGCAAAAATATCAGATAATGTAAGATTCTTCATAATTTCTTTTAGAATCAAAGAATGAGTTAAGGAGATGTTAGTATTAGTTTGTTCTACAATTTATCTTAGGTCAGTAATACGATGGGTCTCTCTGTCTCTCACTCACTCTCTTACCCCTCATTCACTTTCCATTCTCCTTCTTTCAGCAAAATAAAATCAAGCTGATTCTCCTTGAAGTGTTGTGTTGTCTTATTTTTTTAAGCCTCTTAGAATTTTTTAATTATATGGGTCCTATATGAATAAACGTGATACAGACAGAACTACATATCTATCAAGTGGGGATGATGAGGTAGAACTCTCAAAAGAGTTGGAGCTAAGACTTTAAAGTTCCTGATATTTGTAGAATGAAAGATTCCTTAATTACACTTCTGTCTCTTCAACTACTTCATCTTACATTCTGATTATCAGTACAAATACATACAAGGGTAGCAAACTGAGTTAATATAAAAGAGTCATGATTGTGTAGAAAAATCTCAGATTTTTTCAGCTTTCTAAAGTGGTAATTCCTTCTTTGGAATGAAATAAAAACATATGTATTTGAACTCTCCTTCAATCAGCTACTCTATTACCTATTTAAAGTTTTCTATACTGACTCAGCATATATAAACCTTACACTATTAAAGAGGATTATTTTAAAAGAAAAAAAAGCTTAAATTTAATTTTATTGTTATATATAGGTTGATCTATGAAAAACTGAGATTTTTGAGATTTCTCTCTACTATGGATACTATGAAAGAAATAAGATAAATTACATAAGCATATAAAAGTATATTCTACTATCAAAAATCTAGTGAATATACAGGTGGTTTCACCTTCTTTAAACTCTTATCATTTAAGTATGCATAATTTACAGTATGTGATATATATGTATAGGGAAGGATAATAAACGAAATAAATTTAAAGACTTCAAAAATTCTGAAATAAAAAGATATAATCTTAAAAAGCAAGGGCATAGATATTCAATGGCGTAGTTCTTTCCTGGTCATACTTCAGTCCTAAGTGGATAATTAGAGTGCACAGAAGATAGACAAATTTCAGTATTTTGTATCACATGTTCTAACTCTTTAAAGAATGCTCTCAAACTACTGAGTAGGAATGAAAACACGGGAAACATTTATCTTCACTAGTCATCGAGCATCTTTGCTGATGTTAGAATGTTCATATATCACTGCTACATAAATTAAAGTCAAGTTGAAGACACTCGCTAAATAGGTTAGTTATGCCATTTTGGCAATTTAAAACTCATGAATCATTAACACTGCTGTATGTTATATATGAAAGTTGTTAAGAAAGTAAATCCTAAGAGTTCTCTTCACAAGAATATTTTTTTTCTACTTTAATTTTGTACCTATATGAAATGATGGATATCCAGTAAACTTATTGTGATAATCACTTCATGATATATGTAAATCAAATCATTATGCTGCATACTGTAAACTTATACAGTGCTGTATGCCAATTATATCTTAATAAACTTTGAAGAAAAACTGATGAGTCTTCCTAAATCTCAATATCGGCAACACCTAATACATTTTAGAATGATTACTGTCAGCTCTTTATTTATCTGAAAGTAAAGCTTCTATTATTTATTTTAATTTTTTGAAATATAATTGAAAATTAAAATTGTGATATGAGGTGTGAACATGATTTAATATACATTGCAAATGAATTCCCATCACTGAGTTAATTAACATATCCATTCCTTTATCATTTCACATACTTACTTTTTGTTGTTGTTGAGAACACAAGTTTTACTCTTCTAGCAAATTTCATGTATACAGTACCAAACAGTATTATCAACTTTAGTCACCATATAACATCTTGTATCTTCAGATCTTATTCATCTTATTACTGAAAATTTGCACTCTTTTTCCATCTTCTCTCTAGTTCCTCTACTTCCCAGAACCTGGCAACAACCATTCTAGTCTCTGTTTCTATGAGTTCGACCTTTTTTTTTAGATTACACATTTAAGTGATATTATTTTCACACAAATAATACATAAAAAACAAACACAAAAAAATAAAGAAAACATTTTTAATCTACAGTACTATACTTTGAAAAGTACAGTAGTACAATACAACAGCTGGCATACAGGGTCTGGCAACGAGTGAACAAGCAAGAAGACTGGAGTAGGGAGAGGTGGGAGATGGTAGAGCTGAAGGATCATCAACAATAGGAGCTGGAGGGCAAGCTGCAGTTTCACTCATGCCTGACACTGATGGCATAAGTTCTGGTTCCTTACTGTATTCGATTCTATCTACCTTCTTGAAAAAAATGATCCAGTGATATCTGGGTAATAACTCTTCTTTTCTCACCTTAGATAACATGGTAACACTGGATTACATTCTGAACAGCTGCTGCAATCTTTGTGTACCAGCTACATCACCACTGCTTTTATGCTTGCTTCTGGACATCCTGGGCTTGAACTAAAGACACTCTACTACTATACTGTATACAGTACTGTAGAGTAAAGTACACAAAAGCACAACCACTTGTAGAGGATGCACGTACGTGACAAAGTATGTCAGACATGTGAACTGACTAACTTGATTGGACGTGTGAACGCACGTTCGCAACTTTGAAATTTCTCATCTTGAAGGTTTGTATGTAGGCGACTTACTGTATATGTATATATACATATATATATATACATATATTTAATCTATATCTCACATTTGTAAAATCCATTCATTTGTTTATGGATACTTAGGTTGTTTCTGTACCTTGACTCTTGTGAATAATGATGCAATGAACATGGTAGCACAAGTATTTCTTCAAGATAGTGATTTTGTTTCCTTTGTATGTATACCCAGAAGTAGGATTGCTTGATCTTATGATAGCTCTGTTTTCAGTTTCTTGAGGAATCTTCATACTATCTTCCATAGCAGCTGTACCAGTTTACATTTCCAGCAACAGTGTACAAGAGTTTCCTTTTCTCCACATCCTTGCCAGCATTTGTTATCTCTTGTCTCACTGACAATAGATATACCAACCAATGTCAGGTGATACCTTACGGTGATTTTTAATTGCATTTCTCTGATGATGAGTGATGTTGAGCACCTTTTAATGTATCCGTTGGCTCTTTGTATGTCTTCTTTGAAAAAAAAATGTCTGTTCAGGTCCTTTGCTTACCTTTTCATTAAGCTTCTGTTTTTTGTATGTGTCTCATATATTTTGGATATTAAGCCTTTATCAGACATGTAGTTTGCAAATATTTTTTCCCCACTTTATAAGTTGCATCTCCCACTTGTTGATGGTTTCCTTTGCTGTGCAGAAGCATTTTAGTTTGATGTAGTCTCACTTGTTTATTTTTTCTTTTGGTGCCAAGTCCATAAAATTGATGCCAAGACCAATGTCAAAGACCTTACTCCCTATGTTTGTTCCAAATAGTTTTATTCCTTTAGGGCTGATATTCAACTCCTTAATCCATTTTGGGTTGACTTTTTACTTTTGTATATGGTACAAGATAGTGTTCAGTTTCATTCTTTTGCATGTGGCCATCCAGTTTCACCAGAACCAGTTTTTAAAGAGATTATCCCTTCCCCATAATATATTCTTGGCTTGAAAATATTGGTGTGTGTGTGTGTGTGTGTGTGTGTGTGTGTGTGTGTGTGTTGGGGTATGACAAAGTTTTCCCAAAGTTAGGAGGACTATTTTAAAATTATTATACATATTACTTCTTTATATGGAGGAGAGCTTGGGAGAAATACTTCCGATTCTATGATAGTTGAAACTGAGTGTGATACCTGGAAAAATTTATAATTATGGCAGAAAATATTTACAAACAGAGTCCTAACAACAGTGGTACCTTAACATGTCTAATTAAATCAGTTTGAAGAGAAACATTAATTGACAAATATGCATGGGTGTATTTCTGGGCTGAAAAATTAATTGTCCTTATATGTATGAGTTTATTTTGGGGCTTTCTATTCTGTTCCATCCATCTATGTGTCTGCTTTTATTCCTGTTTTGTTTACTATAGCTTTGTAATATAGTTTGAAATCGAGAAATGTGATGCCTCCAGTTTTGTCTTCTTGTTCAAGATTGCTTTAGCTATTCAGGGTCTTTTGTGGCTCCAAACATATTTTAGGGTTGTTTTTGCTATTTCTGTAAAAAATATCACTGGAATTTTGATAGACATTGCTTTGAATGTTTAGTGCTTTGGGTAGAGTGGACAGTTTAGCAATTCTTCCAGTCCATGAGCACAGACTATCTTTCCTTTTATTTTGTCTTCCTGAAGTTTCTTTTTTTCCCACATTTTAAAAGATATAATTGACATATAACGCTGCATAAGTTTAAGGTGTACATACAGCATAATGATTTGACTTACATACGTCATGAAATGATGATAAAAATAAGTTTATTGTCAAAATCCATCATCTCATATATAGATACAAAAGAAAAGGAAAGAATATATGATATATTTTTATTTATGATGAGAACTCTTAGGATTTACTCTCTTAACAACTATAAAATATAAATAGAGCAGTGTTAATTATATTAATTTTGTTGTACATTACAACCCGAGTACTTATTTATCTTATAACTAGAAGTTTGTACCTTTTGACCACTTTCATCCAGCTCCCCCACCCCTCAACCCCTGTCTCTTGTAATCACAACTCTTATTTCTTTTTATATGTAAATTAGTGGTCGTTGTATTATGTACATTCCTTCTATACCCAGTTTGTTGAAAGTAAAATTTCTATTTAGTTTTTTAAAATTTATTATCTAAACTATATTTTACTTATTTATATATTTTCTTATTTAAGAAGATGTCTTTTAAAAAAATTTTATTGGAGTATAGTTGGTATACAAAGGTGTGGTAGTTTCTGATGTACAGCACAGTGAATCAGTTGTATATATACATATTTCCAGTCTTTTTTAGATTATTTTCCCATATAGGTCATTACAGAATACTGAGACGAGTTCCCTGTGCTATTCAGCAGGTTCTTACTAGTTATCTATTTTATATATAGTAGTGTGTATATGTTGATCTCAATCTCCCAATTTATCCCTCCCCCATCCTGCTTTCCCCCCTGGTAAGCATAAGTTTGTTTTCTGTATCTGGGACTCTGTTTTGTAAACAAGATCCCATTTGTACAATTTTTTAAAGATTCCACATATAAAGGGTATCATATGGTATTTGTCTTTCTCTGTCTGACTTCACTCAGTATGACAATTTCTAGGTCCATCCATGTCACTGCAAATAGCATTATTTTGTTCTTTTTTATGGCTGAGTAATATTTTAAAATTTATTTCTGGGAGCTGTTTTACATAAAGTAGATATACCGTTTTCTGATAAACATAAGTTTATTAATAGAAGTACTACATTTTTATATTACTGTTCTTATTTTTAAATATTCAAAACATATCTTCATTAGTAAAACCCAGTGGTGTTTGGCTCACATTAGCTCTTGAGAGAAACATTATCAACATCACGTAATGAATATGATGAATTCATTTCAGCTTTGTCCAAACTAAAATACTTGCTACTCAGTAGAGAGTATAGGCCCTATTTCTACATCTATCTGTCCATTTTTTTTTTTTTTCTTTTTTTTGGTATGCGGGCCTCTCACTGTTGTGGCCTCTCCCGTTGCAGAGCACAGGCTCCGGACACGCAGGCTCAGTGGCCATGGCTCACGGGCCCAGCCGCTCTGTGGCATGTGAGATATTCCCTGACTGGGGCACGAACCCGTGTGCCCTGCATCGGCAGGCGGACTCTCAACCACTGCGCCACCAGGGAAGCCCAAAATATATATTTTTGAGAGTACAGAAGTAGTAGCATTGGTTTTATGTTATTGGGTTCACTAATCAATCTATGTATTTGAAAATATTATATATGCTATTGTGTTTATATTTGAGAAACATGAATAAAATGAACTAACTAGACCTAAATTAAGGAAATAAAATTTGACAATTAATAAGGAAGAAAATGTGTTCATTTCAAATGCATTATTCGTAAAAAGTAGCTTTCATGGTAAGAAATTAATTTTGTAATTAAACTAATAAACATCATAAAATTCAAATTTTACACTTGCTAGTATGCTATCACATAACTTTGAATATGGGAATCTTCAGCATCTCAAAATAGCAAGATGACAATAACATTTAGTATGAATTAAATATTTGACATGAATTATCTTATTAAATCTCTATAACAAATTATGAAAGCATGCTATTATATTTAAAATATAAAGCTGAGACTTGTAGAGATTAGATACTCATTTAAGCTTAGAAATTTTGTAAGTAGCAAAAGTAAAATTCAAATTTAGCACAGACCTGTGTGAACATAAAATGTATTCTCTTGACCACTGTGCATCAACTGATATAACATTACATGTTGATATTGATCACATAAGTTATCCGTTGTCTCTATATACACATCAGTATGATACAAAGCTTATGTTTTACCAGTAATTGTCAGAATCTCTATTGTCTGGGTGTTATATAGTATTTTTGAAACCTGAGCTGGTTACCTTAGACTGGTTCTTGAAAACAAAAACATAAA
>NW_020174043.1:446796-465606 GCF_003031525.2 Neophocaena asiaeorientalis asiaeorientalis | reverse complement strand
AAAAAAAAAAAAAAGAGGTACAAACTTCCAGTTTCAAAATAAATTTGTCACGTCTGAAATGCACAGTGTGAGGAATACAGTCAATAATAATGTGTATCTTTATATGTTATTACATGGTAACTAGCCTTATTATGGTGATCTTTAATTTTTCATGATTGTTTTATAGTTTTCAGTGTAGAGATCTTTCACCTCCTTGGTTAAATTTATTATTAGATATCAAGTGTGATGTTAGCTGTGGGCTTGTCATATATGGCCTGTATTATGTACATTCCTTCTATACCCAGTTTGTTGAAAGTAAAATTTCTATTTAGTTTTTTAAAATTTATTATCTAAACTATATTTTACTTATTTATATATTTTCTTATTTAAGAAGATGTCTTTTAAAAAAATTTTATTGGAGTATAGTTGGTATACAAAGGTGTGGTAGTTTCTGATGTACAGCACAGTGAATCAGTTGTATATATACATATTTCCAGTCTTTTTTAGATTATTTTCCCATATAGGTCATTACAGAATACTGAGACGAGTTCCCTGTGCTATTCAGCAGGTTCTTACTAGTTATCTATTTTATATATAGTAGTGTGTATATGTTGATCTCAATCTCCCAATTTATCCCTCCCCCATCCTGCTTTCCCCCCTGGTAAGCATAAGTTTGTTTTCTGTATCTGGGACTCTGTTTTGTAAACAAGATCCCATTTGTACAATTTTTTAAAGATTCCACATATAAAGGGTATCATATGGTATTTGTCTTTCTCTGTCTGACTTCACTCAGTATGACAATTTCTAGGTCCATCCATGTCACTGCAAATAGCATTATTTTGTTCTTTTTTATGGCTGAGTAATATTTTAAAATTTATTTCTGGGAGCTGTTTTACATAAAGTAGATATACCGTTTTCTGATAAACATAAGTTTATTAATAGAAGTACTACATTTTTATATTACTGTTCTTATTTTTAAATATTCAAAACATATCTTCATTAGTAAAACCCAGTGGTGTTTGGCTCACATTAGCTCTTGAGAGAAACATTATCAACATCACGTAATGAATATGATGAATTCATTTCAGCTTTGTCCAAACTAAAATACTTGCTACTCAGTAGAGAGTATAGGCCCTATTTCTACATCTATCTGTCCATTTTTTTTTTTTTTCTTTTTTTTGGTATGCGGGCCTCTCACTGTTGTGGCCTCTCCCGTTGCAGAGCACAGGCTCCGGACACGCAGGCTCAGTGGCCATGGCTCACGGGCCCAGCCGCTCTGTGGCATGTGAGATATTCCCTGACTGGGGCACGAACCCGTGTGCCCTGCATCGGCAGGCGGACTCTCAACCACTGCGCCACCAGGGAAGCCCAAAATATATATTTTTGAGAGTACAGAAGTAGTAGCATTGGTTTTATGTTATTGGGTTCACTAATCAATCTATGTATTTGAAAATATTATATATGCTATTGTGTTTATATTTGAGAAACATGAATAAAATGAACTAACTAGACCTAAATTAAGGAAATAAAATTTGACAATTAATAAGGAAGAAAATGTGTTCATTTCAAATGCATTATTCGTAAAAAGTAGCTTTCATGGTAAGAAATTAATTTTGTAATTAAACTAATAAACATCATAAAATTCAAATTTTACACTTGCTAGTATGTTATCACATAACTTTGAATATGGGAATCTTCAGCATCTCAAAATAGCAAGATGACAATAACATTTAGTATGAATTAAATATTTGACATGAATTATCTTATTAAATCTCTATAACAAATTATGAAAGCATGCTATTATATTTAAAATATAAAGCTGAGACTTGTAGAGATTAGATACTCATTTAAGCTTAGAAATTTTGTAAGTAGCAAAAGTAAAATACAAATTTAGCACAGACCTGTGAGAACATAAAATGTATTCTCTTGACCACTGTGCATCAACTGATATAACATTACATGTTGATATTGATCACATAAGTTATCCGTTGTCTCTATATACACATCAGTATGATACAAAGCTTATGTTTTGCCAGTAATTGTCAGAATCTCTATTGTCTGGGTGTTATATAGTATTTTTGAAACCTGAGCTGGTTACCTTAGACTGGTTCTTGAAAACAAAAACATAAAGGAGGTATAATATCTAATATCATATTTAAAATGTGATTTAGTCTAATACTCTCCCTTTTGAAGAGTTTTGGGTTGCTAACATGGGATTTTTTACTATAATGTTCATGGTTTTACTTTTTAGTTTCATCTTTTATTCAGAGAAGTTCTAGTAAATTCTAATAACATCTTAGCCTGAGACTTGAATTAAGCTAAAATGAAATTACTTTCTAAGGAGACATTTTTCTTTGAGGTTCAGATGGTCATTTTAGAAGGTTCATAGTTAATTAATTTTTAATCAGTGTCAGTCACCTTCTAACTACACAGACAATTTCCAAAATATAAAGCATCCAGGACTGGCAAAACAACAAACATTTTATCATTGACTCCTTGACACAGGTTGAAAAGTTTTATACACAACCTCCTTCCTCATGAGTGAGGTGACATGACTCTCTCCTTTTGAATTATTTTTTATTTTTCCCCTGTGATTCATACTCATGATTGGGGTGAATGTTCTCCAGTCAATAAAATCCTGAAACACTTGCCTTTTACTTATTTCTGCCTTATTTAGTAATGTGCCTAGCTCACTATTTTATATCTTATACATTAATATATAAGACATATGTCTCTATATCTCAAATTTTATTTATATTCTGCCTTATTTAGTAATGTGCCTAGCTCACTATTTTATATCTTATACATTAATATATAAGACAAATGTCTCTATATCTCAAATTTTATTTGAGCAAACTTTACTCTCTCAATTAAAGTGAAATATCTCTTTACCTGAAGTCTTAAAATTCTTGCTCTATATGCTATTATTAATCCAAAAATAGGGGAATTTTCTCATTCTCAAGTGCTACCTTTTCACCACTTTTCTAACACCTTATTCAACAATATGTTCTCACTCTAAATCTATACCATTTTTTATCATTTATAAACTTAGACACCTCTCCCAACATTTTTCAAGGATTTCCATTTTCAGAAATATTGCTCATGACCCTGATTTCACTCTACACACTTTTCTATCACTGCTTCATAAAACTGAATATACAGATAGAAGTTGTAAGCAAATTTGCAGGCAGTAACAATGCAACTATTAAGCTTTTAACTTAAGAGGGGGCCCCAATCCCTGATCCAGCTTTCATTCTTTAATCTTTAGCTGCTTCCATATTTTCTTTGTCATTATTTTGTTCTCTAATCTGATAACTATTTTCCTAACAGTTATCTTTTCTAAACATTCTCCTTAACCAGATACATTAAATAAGTTTTTCCTTGACTAAACTAATTCCAGCATTTTAATGATTATATCATACCCACACTGACAATTCCAAATTTGAAATAAATTTAAGAATCTATTTTCTTTTCTACATTTTAAGGTAATTAAGCATTGAAGGAAAAGGTCACCTTGCAACGTGGACTATATTAAAAACAAATTTTAAAAATCCCTCTAATTAATTCACAGTGTTTCTCCTAGTATTTGACTAATCTCTTTATTCAAATCAAATTAATTTTGTTCTTCTTATCAAAGAAAGAATTCCAAACATTTACTACCTTTCCAGAGAGGAGTGGGGTGAGGTTTCCAGGCAATAAAAAGGACTTACATTTAATTCTGAATGCCAGATAAACAACGCATTTTTTTTTTTTAGTATAAGCACATCCCACATATTACACAAACATACTCACTAAAAATTATATATATAATGTGTCTATAATGCAAATATATGTATGTGTATATGTATTTCTTATTCATATGAGATTCAATTTAACTATGGGTCCTGTATTTTCATTTGCTATATCTGGCAACCCTAAGGTGGAAGAACACCAAATCTTATCATCTCAGAAATTAAGCTCACCTTTGATTTTATTATGAAGATCAAAATAGGCTCTCTTTATGTCTTTATTATTCTTGGCTTCTTCTTCAAATGTACTCTAGAAGGCATAGTTTGCTCTTTCTCCTGGGAGTAACTGCCACCTTCCCATATTTACATATTTTTAGATTTTTGCATTGCATCTGGAAACATATGGTACTTCCTTATTAGTGACCTCACAAAAGGTAAAATCTTGATGGATCCCTGAAACCCATAACAGCTCCTGTTATATTTTATATGCTCAATAATTTTGGTTTTATAAATTTTCTCGCTGCATTTGACTTTTTACACTGGTCTAAAACCATGGCAAGTGAATGTCATCTATGGCAACAGAATGTCAGCACAAAGGAAAAATAGAGTTAATTACTGATGGAAGTTTTTGAAGTATTTTAGGGGGACGCTTATGAATAGGAACTATGACCACTTGTGATAGTGTTTTTGAATTGGTTTTAATTTTTACACCAAGGAATTCCTGAAAGAAGTCTGGTTTCAAAATATCTATATTCATATATCTATGAGCTTATATACAATGCCATTGTTACATTTAGAAAATTATTGAAGTTCTCCAGTTTAAAAACATGGTAAGCTTTCCCTTAATTATTTCAAAATACTATTTTTTCCTTTACATTGATTAGTCAATTAATTAAATATCAAATTCTTACTTTCCAAATTAATATTTAGAATCAAATATAACCATATATCCATATTGTATAAAAAATAATTTAAGTAGAAATGTTTGTGTTATAAGCTTCTGTTCAACTTTTGTTGCAAAGAGTTTCAAAGCTAAGACCTTCTATATATACATAAAGTGGTTTTCTGGGGAAAAAAAAGGAAATTTCGGCAACTTATGCAAGAGCGCAAGAGTTAAAAATAAATCTAGAATATATGGTTGGCTTTATGAGGAAAATATTTCACAAAAAAATATTATCAAGTAAAGAAATTGGAACTATGACCACTTGTGATAGCACAGACTGATGCTCTGAAACATGACATAATTAAAATATAATTTAGTGTAGGAAAGATGCAGAGGCCAGGCTCTATATCTAAGCAAGAAAATCAAAGCTAAACACTGACAAACAGAATGATGTTCCAGAATTTGGAGATGAACTTAAGATACAGGGGGTGAATGTCAACAGTGAGAAATGCATAGTCAAATTATTTTTGAGAATTTGAGACATCCAGAGGCAAGTGAGATGAGCAAATGTGTGCTGAGAATACTAATCAGGTTATTATTTAAAATGTTAGTATGACAGGGTAGGATATTTTGGTGCAAGGTAAGGTTATTATTTCAGTGTCCCTAAAATATTATTATATTAACAATCACCTACTCTTGCTTATAAGCATGGTCAATTCTGCTAATAAAGCATTAAAATAATAGGCCATGTGTAAAGTTAGTAGAAGCCAAGAAAATTGGCACTGTTTTTGCCACTTCTTTGACAAAGTTTTGAAAAGTTAAAAAAATAATAAAAATAGAAATAAAAACCAAACACCGTGTTTGTAAATAATTTTATTGTCTTATTGTCAATAGATACAAGTTACTAGCACAATAATCACACATTAAAAATGAAAATAAAAATCACATTTCTATAGATGTATGTATATCGATAAAGGAAATATAAATAATAAAAAGAAAAGGATGAAGAACATAGAACTGTAGAATTGTACAAAACTTTTTTGGAAGTGTAGGCTAAATTATAATCTTGAAAACAAATAATTTGACACAATTTATGATGCAGAAAAAATTTTAAATGATACTGGATCACATTAAATAAAATTATTTATTAACAGTTAAAATGCTTAAAGTTTTATTAAATTTTTACATATATTTATTGTGTTTTATGAGTATTATCCTACAAAAGGGGTGGATATGAGATAATTTAAGTTTTTTTTTTTTTTTTTCAATACGTGGGCCTCTCACTGTTGTGGCCTCTCCCGTTGCGGGGCACAGGCTCCGGACGCGCAGGCTCAGCGGCCATGGCTCACGGGCAAAGCTGCTCCGCGGCATGTGGGATCCTCCCGGACCGGGGCACGAACCCATGTCCCCTGCATCGGCAGGCGGGCTCTCAACCACTGCGCCATCAGGGAAGCCCTAATTTAAGTATTTTTAAATAATCTTTCTCTTAAGCAAGTTAATCACACAGGTTTTGTGTAAAAAAGGAATTGATATTATATATTTGAAAACCAAGCAGGGAAACAACAGTAACAAAACCTTTAATAGATGTAACTTCGTAATCTTCCTGCTGCTGCTGTTTTTACTTCCTTTAGACCATCCTCTCTTCTTTGCTATGTAGAATAATCTTTTTACTTCTGCACTACTCACAACTATTTATCTTCTCTCTCTAACATAAAATGCTTTCCTGAATGGTTACTTCTTCACTGTCAACTAAAAATAGAAAAATATTAAAATTAGCATATTATGTTTAAATGTCACACTTTGATGTAATCCAAAAGGCAGAACAACTTAGTTGTTATAAATAGAATATTTGAGAAGAGGGATTTATTCAAGGTATATAAGACTAATTCAACATCCAAAAATCAATTAATGTATTTCATCACGTCAAAAATCATATGATTGGGCTTCCCTGGTGGCGCAGTGGTTGAGAGTCCGCCTACCGATGCAGGGGACACGGGTTTGTGCCCCAGTCCGGGAGGATCCCACATGCCGCGGAGCGGCTGGGCCTGTGAGCCATGGCCGCTGAGCCTGCGCGTCTGGAGCCTGTGCTCCGCAACGGGAGAGGCCACAACAGTGAGAGGCCTGCGTACGGTAAAAAAAAAAAAATCATGTGATTATATCAATAGAAGTAGAAAAAGCACTTGACAATTAACCAGCGCCCATATATGATAAAAATTTAGAAAATGAAATCAAGAGGAATTTCCTCAACTGGATAAATTACATCTATAAAACATCTACAGCTCACAACACACTTATTGCTGAGAAACTAGATGCTTTTCCCTTAATATCAGGGACAAGGTAAAGACATCCCTTCTCACCAAACTCATTCAACATAGATGTAAACGTCCTAGCTAATGCAGTAAGACAGAAAAGCAAATGAAAGGCATAAAGATTGGGAAGGAAGAAATACAACTATGTCTGTTTGCAGATGATATGATTGTATATTTAGAAAATCCCAAAGAATAAGGAAAAACAAAAGAAAAGAAAAACTCCTGGAAGTGATAAATGATGATACAAAGTTGCAGGATATAATGTTAATACACAAAAGTCCTTTGCTTTCCTATGTACCAGCAATGGACAATTGGAATTTGAAAAACAAAACAAAACAAAACAAAACAAAAAAACAGACACTATTTACACTAGCACTGCCCCCTCAAAAAGTAAATTACATACTTTTTGTGAAATTCATTATATAATTGCAAGGAAAATAAACAACATAAGGTATATGGGTTGGGACAAATAGGCAGCAGAGAGGAAACTGTTTTTTTACAGTGTGCAGGAAAAGCATGGAAGCTTGTTTGAGTAGTCCAGGAAAATACGATGAGAGAGAAACAGCTGAGGAAAAACTATTTCCTCAGGAGCAGGGCTGCCATAACTATCAAATAAAAATACAAAATGCTTAGTTCAATTTGAATTTCAGATAAACAGCTATTTGGGGGGTGAGTATAAAGTACATACAATATTTGGTACATATATTAAAATTTATTAATTATTTAACTGAAATTCAAATTGAATTGGGCATCTGGATTTTATCTGGCATTGCTACTCAGGAAGGAGCCCCCTCATTTTCACTGTTTAACCTCATTTTTTTTTCCCCTGGGAAATGTCTTAGAAGCTCAGAGAGTGTAACTATGTTCTCACGGGCTGGGCAGTAAATATAGAAAACAGCTCCATCTACAAAGCATGGCTGCATCTACATAGTACAAACTGGTGTCTGACAAAGACGTGAGACATCTAACTTGCTTCATTGGCCTTCCTGCTTCTGAGCTGTGACTGCTATAGTTTTTTAATACTGGGACAAGAGGAGAAGGTGCAGACATTCTTACTTCCTCCATTTTTAAATGATAACCACAAATATTTCTGCCACTATCAAGAGCAGGAGATCCTTTCAAAATATTTTCCCACCCTTGCATTACTGTATTGCTGCTTGTTTTTTGTTTGTTTGTCTTTAATTAGCCCTCCACATAAGACCTGGGTGTGTGTATAGGATGTGCATTTCTAAAGCCTTGGTCTGGCAGTGTATGTTTCCAGGCATCGGAGTCCGGAACAGAGAAATGTAAAAACAAGAAGGATATTTGGATGGAATATATCTAGGATAAAGTTACTCTGGGTGAATATAGTTTTGATAAAATGAAACTGCAGTATCACAAAAAGAAATTAGTTTTTCTGAGAAACCCTGTCAATCAGTCATATAGAATGTTAAGAATTACAGTACTGAAAGTAATATCAAAAGAGATTGCATTCTCTCCAATCAAGAGGTATGCTGTGTGTGATAATATTTTATATGACAATGAAAACAAGATGAAAAGATTGTGAGATGTATGCTAGGAGATAGATTGTCTATTTCAGAGAAAAAGATACTGACAGGGTAAGGAATTTATTAACTGTCTTTTAACATATTTTTGCTTAGTTTTATTTTTTAATAATGCTCATGTATTCTTTTTATAATTTAAGAAAAAAAGAAATTACTTCTGAAAATTCAATTCAAAATATAAATTTTATATATCTATGTATATCTGTGTGTACATAAAATAAAAAAATGGTTAACATTGTGTTTTTCATGCATTACCATAATGTGAAAGATATTTTTCAACTGCAAATTGACTGTACCCATTTTCATAAGTTTAAAGTCAAAGAAATCTGGGAATCAAAAATCACATGAGGCCCAGGCATAGTGTTACTAGGAGAAATGAAAACTACCAGAGAACTTAGTTTTGTTTTTGAATGGGGAACATTGTTCTCAATGTTCTTCCATTAGAATAATGCCAAGATCAAGGAGGAGACTAAAATTTAGGGAGGTAAAAGAATCAGACAGCCTTGTAACAATTAAGTAAAGTGTCAGTAAATATAGTCTAAAAGAAGAGAATAGAGGAACAGTATTTTAAAGATACCTCACATTCAAATCAAGCTATTCTTTTTTTTTTTTAATTTTATATTTGGCTGTGTGTGTGCGGGCTTTCTCTAGTTGCGGTGAGCAGGGGTTATTCTTCGTTGAGGTTCACAGACTTCTTATTGCTGTGGCTTCTCTTGTTGCAGATCACGGCCTCTAGGCATGCGGGCTTCAGTAGTTGTGGCTCACAGACTCTAGAGTGCAGGCTCAGTAGTTGTGGTGCATGGACTTAGTTGCTCCGTGGCATGTGGGATCTTCCCAGACCAGGGCTCGAACCCGTGTCCCCTACATTAGCAGGCGTATTCTTAATCACTGCACCACTAGGGAAGTCCCAAAATCAAGCTATTCTTGGCTTTTAGTTTTTACTTCATTTTATTTCACACCTATCATTCTATAACTCAATAATCTAATTCTACCAATTAATAATTAGACTTGAGAATTATGGTGCCCATGTGAAGAAGTGGGGCAATAAAAAATATCATTGAGTTGGTTTTTAAAAAAATGGAAGGAAGGAAGGAAAGAAAGAAAGAAGATAGAAAGAAGGAAAGAAAGGAAGATAATACAGAAGAAAAACAGGAATTTTACTAGGAAAAGAATGTTTTCTGGTCACTGTATCTTATTTTGTATAAAGACCATATTGGATGGCCAAATACTGTCAGAAATATGTTTTATTAGCAAGTAACAAGTCATGGAGAATAATTACATAAAACTATAATTATTTACTTTTTCTCCCAAGAGAATTAGAATCCTACAACCATTTTATCAGACTATGCTCTTTCTTAGAAAGTGCTGGAGATATACTGACAAATCCCAATTCTTTAAGATCCTCTCTTTGCAGCTTCTGTTGAAAAGCATCATCCTTCCATTAATCCAGCATTGCTTCAGAAAACAAGGTTACAACAAAACTGATTAGGCAAACACTTTCTTTAGTTACACTGCAGTCGATAACATCAGGTTGCCCTAATTGGATTTAGGTTTTCAAAAGTCCTCAGGAAAACATATACAAACCATTTCTTAAAGTGGTTTTCTATACATTACCAAAGACACTCCCTATGTGCTAAATGTTATTATTATTGTCAATATTGAAGAGTGATTTTCCACTGACATTGTCACCAGTTTCTCACTTGAAATGTCTCTCTGTAGTCCTTGTTAAATATTCCAAAAAGTGATGAGTAAAATATCTATTCTTGTGTTTCAGCCTTTGACTCGTACACTTTTGATTTCTGCAGATTTCTGAATGTGCACTTTCTTCCACAAGATATAAATTGAAAATTAAAAATAAATGAATTGGAAGACTATATTCTCTATCATTGCTTTTCTCACAATTGTTTCAGACGTGTCACGCATTATTTGTATCACACTGTTTTTCACATGGCTTGTAAAGTGACATATTTACTAATTTCTATAGAAGCTCTTACTACTAATAATTGCATTTTAATGCATTATTTCTTTTTGAGAAGTTAGTAGTTATAACAAAGTCCTTTTATTAAAATAAATTGAATATCTTTTATAGAACCATAAGCTGTTGGCATACTATCTTAATTTTATTTTACAAGAGGAATCATTAACACAACTTTAAATAATTTGTGTGTCTCCACTCTGAATTTAGTAAACTTAGTTTTTTAATTACAGTAATAATGACAAAAACATGTATTCTGTAATTTTTATGGAAAAGATTGAGGATAATGTGTTGTCACAGATAAAAAGAAGCTATGAGTGCTGAAGAAGTTCTGTTTTCCTAAGAAATTATAAATTCTGAATGAAAGAATTTCATCTACTCAATATAATGAAACTACAATATCGCTCAGCTGTTTTTAAGTAACATACATGGGAATAAAAATCTATATAAAAAATTTTGTAATATGAGTAAGTACAAAACTTTAGGAAAAATTAAATGGCCTGAAAAATCTTGAAAGTCCGTCTTACATGATCAGTATTTTGTAATTAAACTCTTAGTGTGAGAGTAAGGAATTGACCCTAGAAGAAAGAAATCAATGTATTCAATTTTCCCACTTAATAGTTCTCATGTACACATTCTAAGAACATATACCAATTTTATTAGCTCTTTCCAGATTTTTGAGCTCATATGGCAATGACAGTATCCAAATTATAAGTTTAAGTTTTCTGCTTTTACTGAATTGAGGACAATGGCTTATTCTTTAATTTCTATTGAAGTAACTGAGACTGTCAGTGCATAGCTAAAGCGATCTCCCAAGGACTTTTCCTGGAGACAATCATTGTGGCACGAACCCATGTCCCCTGCATCGGCAGGCGGGCTCTCAACCACTGCGCCATCAGGGAAGCCCTAATTTAAGTATTTTTAAATAATCTTTCTCTTAAGCAAGTTAATCACACAGGTTTTGTGTAAAAAAGGAATTGATATTATATATTTGAAAACCAAGCAGGGAAACAACAGTAACAAAACCTTTAATAGATGTAACTTCGTAATCTTCCTGCTGCTGCTGTTTTTACTTCCTTTAGACCATCCTCTCTTCTTTGCTATGTAGAATAATCTTTTTACTTCTGCACTACTCACAACTATTTATCTTCTCTCTCTAACATAAAATGCTTTCCTGAATGGTTACTTCTTCACTGTCAACTAAAAATAGAAAAATATTAAAATTAGCATATTATGTTTAAATGTCACACTTTGATGTAATCCAAAAGGCAGAACAACTTAGTTGTTATAAATAGAATATTTGAGAAGAGGGATTTATTCAAGGTATATAAGACTAATTCAACATCCAAAAATCAATTAATGTATTTCATCACGTCAAAAATCATATGATTGGGCTTCCCTGGTGGCGCAGTGGTTGAGAGTCCGCCTACCGATGCAGGGGACACGGGTTTGTGCCCCAGTCCGGGAGGATCCCACATGCCGCGGAGCGGCTGGGCCTGTGAGCCATGGCCGCTGAGCCTGCGCGTCTGGAGCCTGTGCTCCGCAACGGGAGAGGCCACAACAGTGAGAGGCCTGCGTACGGTAAAAAAAAAAAAATCATGTGATTATATCAATAGAAGTAGAAAAAGCACTTGACAATTAACCAGCGCCCATATATGATAAAAATTTAGAAAATGAAATCAAGAGGAATTTCCTCAACTGGATAAATTACATCTATAAAACATCTACAGCTCACAACACACTTATTGCTGAGAAACTAGATGCTTTTCCCTTAATATCAGGGACAAGGTAAAGACATCCCTTCTCACCAAACTCATTCAACATAGATGTAAACGTCCTAGCTAATGCAGTAAGACAGAAAAGCAAATGAAAGGCATAAAGATTGGGAAGGAAGAAATACAACTATGTCTGTTTGCAGATGATATGATTGTATATTTAGAAAATCCCAAAGAATAAGGAAAAACAAAAGAAAAGAAAAACTCCTGGAAGTGATAAATGATGATACAAAGTTGCAGGATATAATGTTAATACACAAAAGTCCTTTGCTTTCTTATGTACCAGCAATGGACAATTGGAATTTGAAAAAAAAAAACAAAAAAACAGACACTATTTACACTAGCACTGCCCCCTCAAAAAGTAAATTACATATTTTGTGAAATTCATTATATAATTGCAAGGAAAATAAACAACATAAGGTATATGGGTTGGGACAAATAGGCAGCAGAGAGGAAACTGTTTTTTTACAGTGTGCAGGAAAAGCATGGAAGCTTGTTTGAGTAGTCCAGGAAAATACGATGAGAGAGAAACAGCTGAGGAAAAACTATTTCCTCAGGAGCAGGGCTGCCATAACTATCAAATAAAAATACAAAATGCTTAGTTCAATTTGAATTTCAGATAAACAGCTATTTGGGGGGTGAGTATAAAGTACATACAATATTTGGTACATATATTAAAATTTATTAATTATTTAACTGAAATTCAAATTGAATTGGGCATCTGGATTTTATCTGGCATTGCTACTCAGGAAGGAGCCCCCTCATTTTCACTGTTTAACCTCATTTTTTTTTCCCCTGGGAAATGTCTTAGAAGCTCAGAGAGTGTAACTATGTTCTCACGGGCTGGGCAGTAAATATAGAAAACAGCTCCATCTACAAAGCATGGCTGCATCTACATAGTACAAACTGGTGTCTGACAAAGACGTGAGACATCTAACTTGCTTCATTGGCCTTCCTGCTTCTGAGCTGTGACTGCTATAGTTTTTTAATACTGGGACAAGAGGAGAAGGTGCAGACATTCTTACTTCCTCCATTTTTAAATGATAACCACAAATATTTCTGCCACTATCAAGAGCAGGAGATCCTTTCAAAATATTTTCCCACCCTTGCATTACTGTATTGCTGCTTGTTTTTTGTTTGTTTGTCTTTAATTAGCCCTCCACATAAGACCTGGGTGTGTGTATAGGATGTGCATTTCTAAAGCCTTGGTCTGGCAGTGTATGTTTCCAGGCATCGGAGTCCAGAACAGAGAAATGTAAAAACAAGAAGGATATTTGGATGGAATATATCTAGGATAAAGTTACTCTGGGTGAATATAGTTTTGATAAAATGAAACTGCAGTATCACAAAAAGAAATTAGTTTTTCTGAGAAACCCTGTCAATCAGTCATATAGAATGTTAAGAATTACAGTACTGAAAGTAATATCAAAAGAGATTGCATTCTCTCCAATCAAGAGGTATGCTGTGTGTGATAATATTTTATATGACAATGAAAACAAGATGAAAAGATTGTGAGATGTATGCTAGGAGATAGATTGTCTATTTCAGAGAAAAAGATAGTGACAGGGTAAGGAATTTATTAACTGTCTTTTAACATATTTTTGCTTAGTTTTATTTTTTAATAATGCTCATGTATTCTTTTTATAATTTAAGAAAAAAAGAAATTACTTCTGAAAATTCAATTCAAAATATAAATTTTATATATCTATGTATATCTGTGTGTACATAAAATAAAAAAATGGTTAACATTGTGTTTTTCATGCATTACCATAATGTGAAAGATATTTTTCAACTGCAAATTGACTGTACCCATTTTCATAAGTTTAAAGTCAAAGAAATCTGGGAATCAAAAATCACATGAGGCCCAGGCATAGTGTTACTAGGAGAAATGAAAACTACCAGAGAACTTAGTTTTGTTTTTGAATGGGGAACATTGTTCTCAATGTTCTTCCATTAGAATAATGCCAAGATCAAGGAGGAGACTAAAATTTAGGGAGGTAAAAGAATCAGACAGCCTTGTAACAATTAAGTAAAGTGTCAGTAAATATAGTCTAAAAGAAGAGAATAGAGGAACAGTATTTTAAAGATACCTCACATTCAAATCAAGCTATTCTTTTTTTTTTTTAATTTTATATTTGGCTGTGTGTGTGCGGGCTTTCTCTAGTTGCGGTGAGCAGGGGTTATTCTTCGTTGAGGTTCACAGACTTCTTATTGCTGTGGCTTCTCTTGTTGCAGATCACGGCCTCTAGGCATGCGGGCTTCAGTAGTTGTGGCTCACAGACTCTAGAGTGCAGGCTCAGTAGTTGTGGTGCATGGACTTAGTTGCTCCGTGGCATGTGGGATCTTCCCAGACCAGGGCTCGAACCCGTGTCCCCTACATTAGCAGGCGTATTCTTAATCACTGCACCACTAGGGAAGTCCCAAAATCAAGCTATTCTTGGCTTTTAGTTTTTACTTCATTTTATTTCACACCTATCATTCTATAACTCAATAATCTAATTCTACCAATTAATAATTAGACTTGAGAATTATGGTGCCCATGTGAAGAAGTGGGGCAATAAAAAATATCATTGAGTTGGTTTTTAAAAAAATGGAAGGAAGGAAGGAAAGAAAGAAAGAAGATAGAAAGAAGGAAAGAAAGGAAGATAATACAGAAGAAAAACAGGAATTTTACTAGGAAAAGAATGTTTTCTGGTCACTGTATCTTATTTTGTATAAAGACCATATTGGATGGCCAAATACTGTCAGAAATATGTTTTATTAGCAAGTAACAAGTCATGGAGAATAATTACATAAAACTATAATTATTTACTTTTTCTCCCAAGAGAATTAGAATCCTACAACCATTTTATCAGACTATGCTCTTTCTTAGAAAGTGCTGGAGATATACTGACAAATCCCAATTCTTTAAGATCCTCTCTTTGCAGCTTCTGTTGAAAAGCATCATCCTTCCATTAATCCAGCATTGCTTCAGAAAACAAGGTTACAACAAAACTGATTAGGCAAACACTTTCTTTAGTTACACTGCAGTCGATAACATCAGGTTGCCCTAATTGGATTTAGGTTTTCAAAAGTCCTCAGGAAAACATATACAAACCATTTCTTAAAGTGGTTTTCTATACATTACCAAAGACACTCCCTATGTGCTAAATGTTATTATTATTGTCAATATTGAAGAGTGATTTTCCACTGACATTGTCACCAGTTTCTCACTTGAAATGTCTCTCTGTAGTCCTTGTTAAATATTCCAAAAAGTGATGAGTAAAATATCTATTCTTGTGTTTCAGCCTTTGACTCGTACACTTTTGATTTCTGCAGATTTCTGAATGTGCACTTTCTTCCACAAGATATAAATTGAAAATTAAAAATAAATGAATTGGAAGACTATATTCTCTATCATTGCTTTTCTCACAATTGTTTCAGACGTGTCACGCATTATTTGTATCACACTGTTTTTCACATGGCTTGTAAAGTGACATATTTACTAATTTCTATAGAAGCTCTTACTACTAATAATTGCATTTTAATGCATTATTTCTTTTTGAGAAGTTACTAGTTATAACAAAGTCCTTTTATTAAAATAAATTGAATATCTTTTATAGAACCATAAGCTGTTGGCATACTATCTTAATTTTATTTTACAAGAGGAATCATTAACACAACTTTAAATAATTTGTGTGTCTCCACTCTGAATTTAGTAAACTTAGTTTTTTAATTACAGTAATAATGACAAAAACATGTATTCTGTAATTTTTATGGAAAAGATTGAGGATAATGTGTTGTCACAGATAAAAAGAAGCTATGAGTGCTGAAGAAGTTCTGTTTTCCTAAGAAATTATAAATTCTGAATGAAAGAATTTCATCTACTCAATATAATGAAACTACAATATCGCTCAGCTGTTTTTAAGTAACATACATGGGAATAAAAATCTATATAAAAAATTTTGTAATATGAGTAAGTACAAAACTTTAGGAAAAATTAAATGGCCTGAAAAATCTTGAAAGTCCGTCTTACATGATCAGTATTTTGTAATTAAACTCTTAGTGTGAGAGTAAGGAATTGACCCTAGAAGAAAGAAATCAATGTATTCAATTTTCCCACTTAATAGTTCTCATGTACACATTCTAAGAACATATACCAATTTTATTAGCTCTTTCCAGATTTTTGAGCTCATATGGCAATGACAGTATCCAAATTATAAGTTTAAGTTTTCTGCTTTTACTGAATTGAGGACAATGGCTTATTCTTTAATTTCTATTGAAGTAACTGAGACTGTCAGTGCATAGCTAAAGCGATCTCCCAAGGACTTTTCCTGGAGACAATCATTGGCTGGACATTGTTGCAGCAGAAATACTTATACATATACCCATTTTTTGCACAGAATATTAAAATGATATATTCTCAAAGTTGGGATTTAACAAAAGTAATAACATTTACTGCTTCATCAAGGACATGATCAGGTGAAATTGACATTTAAAAAAAGTATTTTGTAAGTATTTTATAATATATTATTTTTATACAGCAGGTTCTTATTAGTTATCCATTTTATACATAATAGTGTATATATGTCTCCCAATTGGAAGATTGGGATTGAGATATAATACTTTCTTTAAAAAAGTATCTATGTGACAATGAAGAATACAGTGACTTCTAGTTATTAGCATAAAGTGCTTCATGGATGCTATGTTAGCCATCCTTAGTCAGAGCACAGATAAAATTTTCCTAAGTGAAGTAAACAAAGATTAGATATGGTGTGATCAGAATTTAGGAGCTATTAGTTCATTGAGATCAGTGTGATATTGTCTTCCTTCGCCCACCAAGACATAGTGGCTGAAGATCCAAGAGCAGAAAAATACTTTAAGCCACCCTCCTCTGGAATTTTGAGAAGTAGCATTCTTACACATAGGTCATTGAAAAAGTCAACTAGAAAAGGTGGCTTGAAGTGTATGGGGAAAAAAGAAACTTGAAACAGATGCCTGACACTTTCAAATAACCCATGGAATGGGAAAGCAACTAAAATCCCCTTTGCTTCTCATCTCCAAGAGATGTAAAGGAAGGCTAAGGATGTACTGAAACCTTTGAGGGAATCGAATGATCAGGATGAAGAGAACACAAAAGGCCTACATGGATGTGACAACCAGACATGGTAGTTATGTGATCATGGAGGCCCATACCCAAAAACCCAGCCAAGTAAATGAGTTATGTTATAGTCAAAGAGGACAGAAAATAGCTGTGAAGTGGATGCTCTTCCACAAATACTCTGATGCTAAGTAAGCACATTACCACTCTCATCTAGAACTTATATTTTAACCTACAGTAGGATTTATAGTCTTTTTATTCCATTATCATCCCCCCTAAGGACCCATTTATATATATTTTTTCTAATTGTCACAATCTTGCATGGAATTTTAATACCAGATATACTTGTATATCCATTCATGTATTATATGTGTATCTGTGCTTCATAAATGAAAAGAATAAGATACTTTCACCCAACTCCAGGAACCACTTTTCACTCCCTTGGAAACTATATTGTTCCCACTGAAATCTCAAAGGCAAGCCTGTGTGCAATGATTCACAAGTTTTCTGATCTTGGAAATACCTTGTACTCTTAAAAATTCCTGAGGACACCAAAGACCTTCTGTGTATGTGGCTTATATGCATCAATACTTACCATATTTATAATGAAAAGTAATAACTTAAAATCTATTTATAAGTTTATTTTAGTATAACAATAATAAATTTATTCCATATTAATGTAAATTACATACATTTTTGTGAAAATCACTTTATAATCCAAAACAAAAAACATGTAAGAAGAGTGACATTTATTACAATTTTGAAAATTTTTTAAATTTCTTCAAAGTACATGTAACCTGGATTCTTATATCTGCTTCTGATTCCATAATTTAGGATTCCATAATATTATTTCTTTCAACTAAAAATAAAAAAGTTGTGGAAATTATACAATTTTTTGGTACTATAGTATATATAAATACGATGGCTGAAATGACTATATGTAGTGTGGGTTTGTGTATAGAATGTAGTGCTATGTACTTTTATTTTTTTATTGAAATATACTTCATATCCCATAATATTCACTATTTTATAGTGTGCAATTCAGTGATTTTAAATATATTCTCAAAGTTTTGCAATCATCACTGCTATCTAGTTTGAAAATATTTTCACCATCCCCAAATTAAACTCTACACCTTAGAAGTCACACTCATTCTTTCTTTGCCCTAGCCCCTGGCAACCACTAATCTAATATCTCTCTCTATGGATATGCCTATTCTGGACATTTAATATAAACACAATTAATTATAACATACATAGTCTTTAGAGTCTGGTTTCTTTTACTTAGCATAGTATTTTCAAGATTCATCCATGCTACAGCATGCAACATTATTTAATTCCTTTTTATATGCATATTATATGCTATTGTTTACCACATTTGTTTATCCATTCACCAATTGATGGACATTTGGGTTGTTTCCACATTTTAGTAATTATGTATGATTATTGTATGATCATTTATGTCTGAGATTTTGTATGGACTTTTTTTTTTTTTTTTTTTTTTTTTTGTTTTGGGGGCCCCCCCCTTTGTGGCCCCCCC